>NC_072416.2:8412187-8712265 GCF_028858775.2 Pan troglodytes | reverse complement strand
CAGAGCGACACTCCGTCTAAAAAAATAATAATAATAATAAAAAGAAAATTGTATGTATTCTGCCTATGTGAAAAGAAAATGTGGGAATGGATTTGCTTACTACATTGCCCACTTGGAGTACTACTTAATCAAGTATCCCCCCAAAGATAAATTTAATGAAATTATTCACAAATTCTAAGTAATTTTGTGGAGGTAGGAAGGATGGTATAGAAAACTACAAGCAGACATTTTGCACTCATGCTTGCATTTGGAATGCTCCAGATGTCTTCATTTAGAGAGATCCACTGTAGCTAAAATTATATTCATGGAGGACAGTTATAGATATGGAATAAACCTAGGGCTTCAGATTTTTAAAGAACGTATAGGTCATCTCTTTCAACCCCTTTCATAATGCAAGAATAGGCTCTATAATATCCTAGACAGATGATCATGTAGCTGAAATACCTTCAGTAGTAAGGAGCTTGTTATTAATTGGTAGTACTGACCAAAAGGGGAATGTATCATACTCTCATACAATATGTACAATATATAGGGAAATGCACCAAGATATGTAATATAAAATAATACATTAGAGGGTTAGAGGTTATAGGAATTGTAAAGATATAATCATGTGGTTAAATATGCTTGGAAATATTATATGTGTTATGCTTACAGAAACAAAAGGTAATAAATTAATGAATTCTGGAGAGAGAAATCTTGGCCAGTAAAGGATATAAAGACAGACAACTTAAGGACGAGGAGGCTGTCAAGCATCTACATCCCAGTGACCACCTAATGGAATGAATCAAAGACACAGTTGGAGTCCACCCAAGAGGGAACAAGACATCAGCTAAGGAGGGAATGTGCACTCTGTGCTCCTGGTTGCCCTGGTGACAGGACCCCACTCCTCATGCTAATGGCATTATAATGAATACAACCGCTTGAAAATAAAATAAATGGTAAGCTTGATAATAGAGTAAATGATCGTCTTGAGAGCTGCAGTGTGGAGAGGACCCAGGATGTAGTTTTGGTGGTGGGTGTTAAGAGAACAATATGATCAGTGAGGAAGGTACTAGGGGAAAAATATAAGGGTGTGTGTGTGTGTGTGTGTGTGTGTGTGTCGGAGAAAGAGAACAGACGCTAATGATGGATAATGCTTGAGACAAGTAATATGTCTGCCATTTCTCTTCCTGACATGCTCCAGACTGGAAAACCTAAATTAAGTGTTAATGGACCCATATTGATTTCCCTGTTCCCCTCATCATGAGGAAGGTAGCCTGGCCTGGGAGACTCAATTGAAACTCAATGTCTTAGCAAGTTGGCATATCATGTGGTGATCATGGCAGCCTCTGCCTTGATAGTTTTCTTTCCCTCTTGCTGCTCCAAAGTGATCAAGCTCATCAAGATGATAAAGGATGCTGGGATGGTTAGCATATGTGTTAACTAGTCTAGGTGGTGGTGTCCCGTTGTTTGCTCAAACATTCATCTACGTGTTTCTGTGAAAGTATTTTACAGATGTGAATGACATCTATCATCACAGCTGACTGTATGTCAGGGAGATTACCTTGAAAAATATGGGTGGGCTTCACTGAATCCATTGAAGTTCTTCAGGGCAAAGATGGGTTTTCTGGAGAAGGAATTGTGCCTTAAGACTGTAACACAGAAATTCTGCCTGAGTTTCCAGCCAGCTGGCCTACAGATTTCAGACTCAAGACTACAACATCAACTCTCATCTGAATTTCCAGCCTGCTAATCTGCCCTACAAATTTCATATTTGCCGCCCCTAGAAGTACATGAGACAATTCCTAAGAGTAAATATCTCCACACAGTGATAGTCAAAGAGATACATGTCTTGAGATAGTGATATAAATGTAACTATATATGCATAGATACATATATACATATATAGATATATATCTATGTATAGATACATATAGATATGTATATATGTATATGTTATATATTATATGTATATGTTATATATTATATTTATATATTATGTAACATATATACATATATACAATCTCTATAGATATATATGTTATATATACATATATAGATACAAATATATAATTTGATATTGTGATTTATAAGAAATATGTATGTGGTTGCTGAACCTGGTTCTTGGAGCACAGCTTCTAAAACCATTGGGATCTCCAAAGTGATAAGGGTATCTTTTGTATGTTAATGAGATGACTGATGGCTGGGACCCTTGGATAGCCTCAGGATGGGGGATGGTTGCCAGGGGGACCTACCTTCTAGTTAGAGGGTAGGAATTTTCTGTCCTACCTCTTGACCTCTTGAGAGGGCAGGGGGGCTAAAGATGGAGTTGATCACAAATGGCCAATGATGGAATCAATCAAACCTATTTAATGAAGCCTCCATAAAAACCTGAAAGGACAGTTCAGAGAGCTTCTTAACTAGTGGGGGTACCTAGAAGGTGATGCACCCTTAGACGGCAAGGAAGCTCTGCACGCCTATCCACATGCTCAGCCCCATGCATCTCGTTTGGCTGTTCATCTCTATCCATTGTAATATCCTTTGTAATAAACCAGTAAACGCACGTCAGTGTTTTCCTGAGTTCTATAAGCCACTCGAGCAACTTAAACCCAGGGAAGGGACATGGGAATCCTAACCAGTCCTTCAGAAGCACAGGTCACAACCTGGGGCTTCCAACTGGAGTCCAAAGTGGGGGCAGTCTTGGGGGCAGAATCCTTAATCTGTGGGATCTGATGCTATCTCCAGGTAGATAATGTCAGAATGGCACTGAATTATAGGACACCCCATTGGTATCTGCTGGAGAACTGGTTGTTGATGGGGAAAACCCTGCGCATCTGGTCACAGAAGTATTCTGTGCTATATGAGTGTGAGTGTAAAGTGAAAACACTGTTTTTTTCTATGTATGATAGTATATCTTAAATCTATGTACATAGATTTATCCATAGAGATTTATTTATATTGTTAAGAATAAATTTCTGAAAATAATTTTCATTTTCTATACTTAATTTTATTATAGTAAATATAGCATATATACTATAGTGTATAGTATAATCATATAATTTAATAATTACATTATATATTTTCAGATATTTGTAACAATATACTATATTACCATTATATGTTATACAATGAAAATAGATGTATACATATATGATGAATATACATATATAATATAGATATATAACAAAACATTATATAGACATATAATGAAAATTATCTATTTTCAGATATTTATTCTTTGAGACTTGAAATCTGACCACTTGTCGCTTACACCCATTGGTTGTAGTTGTGTCTTCTGAAGTGATGAACATGCTTATTATAGCTTAGTTATTTGGGCATATATGTTTGGTAACTTGGCACACTACTTTCTAGATCTATTAATCAATTGCTATAGTGGGTCCCTGTCCTTCTCATAGAATCCACCCCTGTATCTGCTGCCGGGTGGGTTAGCAACCATGACCCTCCTCTGGTCCAGCGGATTGGACTAGGGGTGACTTCTGAAAAGACCTGGGCCAATCAGGTTCTGTGATCAGTAACTGTAAATTAATGCATGGACTGTAATCAGTGTGGTGGGCAGGGCTGGATCAACCAGGTTCTGTCTTCAGTAACTATAAATGAATACATGGATTGTAATCAGTGTGGTGGGCAGGGCTGGACCAACCAGGTTCTGTCTTCAGTAACTGTAAATTAATGCATGCACTGTAATCGGTGTGGTGGGCAGGGCTGGACAAACCAGGTTCTGTCCTCAGTAGCTGTAAATGAATGCATGGATTGTAATCAGTGTGGTGGGCAGGGCTGGACCAACCAGGTTCTGTCTTCAGTAGCTGTAAATGAATGCATGGATTGTAATCAGTGTGGTGGGCAGGGCTGGACCAACCAGGTTCTGTCTTCAGTAGCTGTAAATGAATGCATGGATTGTAATCAGTGTGGTGGGCAGGGCTGGACCAACCAGGTTCTGTCTTCAGTAACTGTAAATGAATGCATGGACTGTAATCAGTGTGGTGGGCAGGGCTGGACCAACCACGTTCTGTCGTCAGTAACTGTAAATTAATGCATGGATTGTAATCACTGCAGTAGGCAGCGCTGGGTTCAGGGCAGCCCCGTGTGTCCATGTGCCATATGTGGGAAAGAAATCTACAGAGAGAAAAGGAAGGTAATGGCACAGACAGAAGGAGACACCAACCCCAGGCAGCCCTGGAAAAACAGTGTAATCTCTGCTCCTGTAGATGTTCCCTTCCTGGTTTCAGTTCTTCTGGGGTAACTGTGTGAACTTCCTCCTCTTGGGTTCTGTGACTGAACTCTCTACCCCTGAATCCTGGGAAACAGCTCTGAGTCCTTCTAGGATATTTTCTTGTCTTAAGGTAGTACGAGTGGTTTGAAGTTACTTGCAGCCAAAGGATTCTGTGTTGCTTAGCAACACATGCATGTGGAGAACTCCTGTTTACAACACCATAGGCAAAGCATGAAGCAAGCATCAAAGTATATGGAACTGCTAACGTAGAGGTCGAACCTGAAAATACACTCTGTGAAAGGTCAACCAAAAGCGTGACAAGGAGAGCAGGTCTCATAAGGTTATTGTAGGAAGCTTCTCCTAAGAGTATAATAACCAAAAATTACAGCTAACCCTTCTAGAACATTTACTGTGTGCTAGGCATTGCTGTAAGTGTTTTATATCTATTAACTCATTTAAATCTCACTGTAAGACTTAGGCAGTATCTGCTATTATTATCACCATTTTACAGATGAACAAATGGTGCAAATCCTCTGAGCCAAATTGTGGCTAAGAAGAGGAGAATTTGAGAGCCAAAACTCAGTACGTTGTAGCAACAAACTTATTCCTTCCAATTAGTAAGCAAGATGTTTCTCCATTCTTGTTATACGTAAAAAAAAAAAAAAAAAAAAACCCTAATCCTAATTTTAGGGCCAAATGATGCCAGTTACCTATTTTTTTAAACAATGTATCCTATATTTGTTTCCAAGACAACAAATACAGTGGGAAAGAACAGCATCCAATCATTTATGTCAGAAAGTTGGAGAATCCTCCCCACTTCCTGAGCCAGAATGTCCTTCATCTGTAAACATAGGGGGATGTTGTTATAATTTTATACTTGCTGCATAACAAATGATCCTTTATTCTCTCATCAAGCCATTATGGGTCTCAGGATACATTTTCTATTCCTGGAATCATGGCTAAATGCTCTTTAAGTGGTGAAAAGTGATCTCTGAGTGGGCTTCAGTTGTGAAATGTACATTATCTGAATGGTGAATTTGGCTGAAATAGATAAACAGATGGTAGAGGCCCTGTTTCAGCTTCTAAAAGTAAAACAAAGTAGATAGAAGAAGGAAGAAACTTAAGACCTAAAACTGAGAGATGCTCAGTTTGAATAACCTCAAGTGTCAAAAATATATTTACTCAGAGAACCCATTTAAACACATACATTCCTCCCTATAGACGAAAATGAACTTTGAATAGTTCCCTTTAAAACACTAATTTTCACTTAAAAATACATTTAAATATACAGAGTAAATAGAAGGTTAAAGTGAAACAAAATATGAGATACATGTTATATATATTTTCTTTAGTATAAATTATTATATAAATGTTTATATTGCGTGCAATAATATTAAAGAGATTTTGATTAGGTCATCTCTATATAAATCACCCTATTCTAGTCTCTTGCACAAGAGATACCACACACTCCTGTTCAGTTCTTCAGGTTTAATTTATTTTTATAATAGCCACTGCTTAGGGAAGAAATCAGAATTGCTCACCTTTTGTTTTGATCTTCCTTCAGAGCCACCTTCATTTCCAAAAGACATCTTGAATTCAAGAGAAAATTAAAACCTTTACTCCAAGTCCAGATGAATTATTCACCTCTTCTACCTTCCTTTCTGCCACACCTAACCCTATATATGCAAATTATGACTGTCACAGAAAGAATATGAAAAGAGAAAGCAGTCTATTAATAGTAGTGCAGGTGGTGGTGTTTGCTTTTGCAAAGATGTGGCATTCTTTCACATTGATTTTTCTTGGTTTTCCAGCTACAGAGTCTGAGTTAGTTGTTCCAGATTCACAGAAAAGAAAGCTAGAGTGAAGCAACTCTGCAAAATGGTGCTGTTTTAATTACTGTATACATGATAGCTGGATGGATGGATGGATGGATGGATGGATGGATGGATGGATGGATAAATAAATGAGTGGGTGGATGGATGGGTAAATAATTAGTTGGTGGGTGGGTGGGTGAATGAATGGATGAGTGAATGGATAGGTGGATGGATTGGTGGATGGGTGGGTGGATGGGTGGGTGAATGTATGGATGAGTGAATGGATTGGTGGATAGTGGGTGGATGGATGGATGGGTGGATGGATGGGTGGATGGGTGGGTAGATGGATGGATGGATGGATGGGTGGATGGGTGGGTAGATAGATGGATGAATACATGGATGGTGGATGGATGGATGAATAAACAGATATATAAGACGGATCTCGATATTTTCTGGAAATGCTTCGATGTCATCTAGAATGTTATAACTTTTTATAAAGATGTATCTTTAAAGATCTAAACCAGCATAAACAATGACACAGTCTAAAAGATGGTTCTAGGCCAGAGCAAGAAGTTAGCAAAGGTTGGATCTTTAACACATTCACATCTGAGAAGGAGAGGGAGGAAGGAGAGGAGGGAGGAAGGAGAGGAGGGAGGAAGGAGAGGAGGGAGGAAGGAGAGGAGGGAGGAAGGAGAGGAGGGAGGAAGGAGAGGAGGGAGGAAGGCAGGGAAAGAAGGAGGAAAGGAAGGCTGGAAAGAGAACAGTGGCAGGGATTAATCAAAACCAATAAACACTCATATTTCTGATAGGAAATGACTTTGATGAGAATTTCTGTGATAAAGAAGCATGTTACTTGCATTTCTCCATTCCACCCCCGACCCCATCAAGTCCTCAAAAACTCTACTTCAAATAAAAACTCTTTTCACAAGCCTTCCCGTGTGTCTGCGTTTGCTCCTTTGGCACTGCCTCCTTTGAACTCTGCCATCCTTTCAAGTGTGAAGAACCCGGGTCAGGCCTTTGTCTGAAGTGCAGCCTTCAGGCTTGCTTTCTCTCTGAAGATTTCCCCTCATCTTTGACCTCACCATCAGCAAGACATCTTGTCCTGAATCTGGAATTCAACTGAGCGGTTGCCTACTTCTGGTAACCTGAACAAAGTTATGTTTGCCTCAAAAAAAAAAAAAAAAAAACACCATAGCAAACCCTCGTACAATTTCAACAGTGCCAGGGGAGGGGGCTTGGCAAAATGAGAAAATTGCAAGAAATTTCCCCTCCATTATCCCAGGAGATAATCCTTGCACTCCAAGGACAACAACATCTTCAAGCATTCTAAACTCTCATCTCTCCCAAAAATCTCGAAGTCATTACATTAGAGAAACAATATACATCCTTAAACGCCTGGCGGCATTCTTGGCTCAGTGCCTTTGGTCTTTTTTTTTTCTTTTTCCCTTTTGGTCTGTCCCCATTTGTTGGCAGAGACCAAGCCTGTCGTGTTTCAACATTGTATTCCCAAAGCCTGACCCAGGCCTGTCACTTTGGGAAGCCCTCAATAAATATTGGTTGAATAAATGAATGAATGAGGCACAAGCAGTGGGGAGAAGAATGCATCTTATTAAATTTAGTCTGATATTAGAATAGGATTAGAAGGATCCTTTGGGGTTTGGAGCTTATTAATAAACAGTTGCATGATATTAAACTATAAAGACAGAGAAAAAAACCCCAGCTCATTATTCTGATATTTCCTCCACAACATAAAGCCAATGAATGAGCTGCATTTACAGGAGGCAGACAATATATTTAAGCACTGTAAATATCAACATTAGTACTTAGCCTCCATGCAATCTAATTTACTCTCTAACACAATCCATCATAACTGAAGTATGTTTTTGCTTATAGGGATCACAAAAACTCACTTGATTTATTGCAATATTTCCCCCCCTCCTGTGTTCTCCGGGAAATTTCAGCCATACGTGAATCTCTTTCTTCAGGGAAAAAGAGACTCTTGTCACCAGGGCATTCACAAACACAAACTCACTTTTCACTCTAGAGGAAAGGTATCATAAAAAGAGAGTTTAATCAATTGCCACATCAGGACTTTGGTTATTAATCTGCACTCCGTCTTTGTTCTTTCTGTATGCAGCTCACTTCCAGAGTAAAAAAGAAAAAAAAAAAGTCTTAATTCTTCATCACATGTCCAGTCAACCAGTGTCTCAAATATTTATCACTGTTGATCCATATTAACACTCAAAAGGGAGTGTGATTTCATAATGTACCTCTCCTAGACAATTTCATTTAGATTTTCATAATGCTTATCACAACTAAGAACTGTAAACTTTGTCTCTAAAGGAGCATCTTCATTGATTTGGTCAGCGACCACGCCAGTCTCCTCTCCTGGTAACAGCTATAGACCCACCAGGAATTAGGGAGTAAGCAGAGGTGAAATAAGAAAGGAATGAGGCCAGGCAATTACATGCATAAATAAATTACAAGGTTTTTATTTTCCCTTGCTTGAGATATATGAATGTGACCTTGATAAAGATCCAGTATTCAAACACAAATGGGTAAAGCAGAAAGAGAAAAGGGGTAGGGGAACAAAGGGAGGAGACAGAATGAGAGATCGAGGAAAAGAGAAAGGAAAACAGGTATTACACTCATCGGTTCATTCAAACTCATTAGAATCTTTTGCTTACCAGATTCCAAAACCTCACTTGAAAGACAATATCGTTGATAGATAAATGTCAAATTTCCTTGCTTTATCCCTACACTCCCCCACATTCACTTTGTCCATAATATGCAAACCCTCAGGTGAGACCACAGTGTAAGGAGATTAGAGACACTGACAACCACCTTGGGGAGCTGACACAAAAATGACAAGCAGCTATGGACAGATATTTTCCCGCCGTTTATACTGGCATCACTTAGATTTGTTTCACTCCACCCAAACTACCCACTTTGCCCCTCTGTCCCACCCCAAGAACCCTCATTGAGTGCAAAGAAATGAAACAAATTCTATCACATAGTAGACAGAGGAAACATTTTCAAAATTAGGAGATATTTCATATATTAGGAAAGAAATAACCTAAGTGCTCATCAAGAGGGGATTAGTAAAATCAAACATCCAGTAAAATGCTCAAGGTGACTGTAACCATGAGATTCTGAGGAATTTGCATCCTTGTACTTTTCTGTGTTTGCCAAGTGTTCTATAATAAACTAAAATTAGATTTATTTTACTGTACTCATCTTACTTTGGTCATTCCCTTGTTCCAGCTTTGTGCTGGGTGATCGCTCCTTCTGGAGTCTTCACACTTCCTTATCGCAATGATTTCACTTCTTTTTGTCTCGCTTCTCAGACTGCAAACTTCCATGAGAGTAGGAACTGTGCCTTTCCAATTTGTCGTCCTTTTTTTTTTTTTTTTTTAAGACGGAGTCTCACTCTGTTGCCCAAGCTGGAGTGAAGTGGTGCGATCTTGGCTCACTGCAACCAGTGCCTCCTGGGTTCATGCCATTCTCCTGCCTCAGCCTCCCGAATAGCTGGGATTACAGGCACGCACCACCACACCTCGCTAATTTTTGTATTTTTAGTAGAGATGGGGTCTCACCATATTGGCCAGGCTGGTCTAGAACTCCTGACCTCAAGTGATCTTCCCTCCTCAGCCTCGAAAAGTGCTGGGATTATAAGTGTGAGCCACCATGCCCAGCAATGCCTGTTCACTTCTGTATCTCCAAATCCTTGCATGTCATACTTACTTGACACAAGTGCATTGAAAGTAGAACAGATCACTCATTTAATGAGAAAGATAATAAGTGCTTCTTAATAATTCCGTTGGACAGCAAAAAGCCTTTACTCATTCCAAAATACTATAAATGACCTGTAGGATAAGTTTTGCATCCCAGAAAAGATGCCACAAGAAACACTCTACCCTCACATGAAGTCCCCTGCAAAGGAACAGCCTCACATGACATGATTCTGCACTGGACACCTGTCAATATTTACTAAAAATTAAATCAAGACAAACCTGGCCAATATGGTGAAACCCCGTCTCTACTAAAAATACAAAAAATTAGCCAAGCATAGTGGCACACACCTGTAGTCCCAGCTACTTGGGAGGCTGAGGCAGGAGAATCACTTGAACCCAAGAGGCAGAGGTTGCAGTGAACCAAGATTGTGTCACTGCACTCCAGCCCAGGCAACAGAGTGAGACTCTGTCTCAAAAATAATAATAATAATAAAAAATAGTAGCCAATATAGCATAACATCCACCGATGAATCTTATGTGAAGATGTGTGCAAATCTGTGAGTTTCCCTTCAACAGCATACAGAAACACAAAATTTGAAGAAGGATTTTCATTACAGTGACTTATTCTAAACTAACGACAACAAGAACAAACTCATGATTTTTTTCTCCAGTTTGCACCTCCATGGACCCAATATGAATCATGGTCAGGGTGTCAACCCAGTCTTTATCTTTCAGGAGACAGATCTCACCTGAGACTTAATTTGACCTGATATACTTCGCTTTTACTCTCAAAGCCGGAGTTAGTCTGTCAAGTGGGAAAGACAGGAAACCTGACGCTGGAGATCTTAGGGGATTCAACAAAATGTGTTTAAATCAATGGTTGATACTTAATAAAACCTCAAAACATACCACCCACTACTGTAATTACAGAATTAGAATATTACTTATATATTATTTATGTTGAAATATTATTTACATAAATTGAAATATTATCCATAATTATTATAATTCTTCCCTGCCTCCCCCAAAAAACATTTTATATTATGTTTCCTAATAAGCAGATCAGGATGAAATAAAATATGAAACAAAAATTTACCCTATTAGGAAAGATACTATAACTTTAGCTTCCTCCACTGCTTCAAACTGACAGTTTCCTCAATTACAGCCATCACTCAAGGGGTGCCATTTATTTCTTTCTTTAAATTTAATTTCTTTTTTTCTTTTTTGAAACAGGGTCTCATTCTGTTGCGCAGGCTGGAGTACAGTGGCACCAACACTGCAACCTCAACCTCCTGGGCTCAAGCGATCCTCCCACCTGAGCCTCCTGAGTAGCTGGAACTACAGGTACATGCCACCATGCTTAATTTTTGTGCACTTTTTGCAGAGACAGGGTTTCACCATGTTGGCCAGGCTGGTCTTGAACTCCTGTGCTCAAGCGATCCTCCTGCCTCAGCCTCCCAAAATGCTGGAATTATAGGCATGGGGCAGGCCACCGTGCCCAGCCTAAGGGGTCCCATTAAGATTGTACAAGTGAGGCACAGACTAAGACACTGGAAATGCCATTTAAGACCTGAAGATCTCTTATGTACGTAGGGAAAGATTACAAGCAGAAAAATGTTTTATTTATTTAACTTTATCTGGAATAGTGGTGATTATGACTATTTACGCAACACAGTATTTTTCCCCATTAGATAAAACTGTGACTAATAAGTCCTTTCCTAAAACTTGTTATATTACATGGGAATTTTCTTGATTTGACTCACTAATATTCAACTAAATGATTTTCTTTGTTTACATTCAGCCACTGCAGGGACAGCTGCCTCTTACTTCTATACTTACCTTATTGCTCTTTCTCCTCCTAGAACAATCCCCTTTCTCCTCTCTGTCCAATACAATCCATTCTTCAGGGCCAGACACTCACTAACTGTGTTAGCCACTCTTCCTTCTTTCTGCTTCATCAAGCTCTCTGCGCAATTCCTGTTCTGGGACACCCTTTGGTACCAGACAATATTATTCCATTATTTATTGTTTCCAGCTAAGACGCAAGATTGGGAGCAGGAGTTACATCAGGAGCCCTCAGATAATTTCTGCTACATCCATGGCACAAAAATTTGCAAATAATAGCGGAGGCCTCACTGTGTGTAAGGTACCGCTCAGCCCCAAGTGTTAAACGGAAGAATTGCTAAGATGAGACCCTTCCCCTGAAAAACTTCCCAATTTAAAGAAAATGCAAGATCCAGGTAAGATTACTGAGATGTGGTGATATTAATAGAGATGTAAAGAAATGTTACCACTGCAAACATTATTACTGCTAACAACAGTAAGATGATGAACTAATATTTATGAAGAGCTCACAAAGGAGCCCAACCCTACTCCTAGGGATTTTACTTGAGCGATCTCATCTAATACCTGCACAACCCCAGGCCATAGGCATTATTATTATTATTATTATTATTTTATTTTATTTTATTTTTTGAGACGGAGTCTCGCTCTGTCGCCCAGGCTGGAGTGCAGTGGCGCGATCTCGGCTCACTGCAAGCTCCGCCTCCTGGGTTCACGCCATTCTCCTGCCTGAGCCTCCCGAGTAGCTGGGACTACAGGCGCCCGCCACCGCGCCAGTCTTATTTTTTGTATTTTTAGTAGAGACACAGTTTCACCATGTTAGCCAGGATGGTGTCGATCTCCTGACCTCGTGATCCGCCCGCCTCAGCCTCCCAAAGTGCTGGGATTACAGGTGTGAGCCACCGCGCCCGGCCTAGGCATTATTCTAATTATGTTCCCCACTTTACGGATTAGGATACCAAGGCGTATAGAGGTTGACTAAGCAAAGTGTGCGTTAAAGAAATGAAATCAAGGGAATAAGCAGTTCTGGCCAAGAAGGTCAGTGGAAGTCATCACAAAAAAGAATCATCTGAAGAGAGCCTTGGCATAAATTTCTGCGTGACCTTGGGCAAAATGGGGGAAGAGGAATACAGGTACATCAGGCATGGGAGCAGCAGGAACGAAGTAAGAAGAGTTAGGGATAAATCCCTACTATGAAGGAAATGGAAGGAAGAAGCAGGTTATGGGACTGGAAACGGGGGGACACCAAGAACCGGAGCAGCGTGGAATTGTTCTCTAGGGAGCAGAAAGCCACAGAACATTTCTGAGCAAGGGCATGGCAGGACCAGTTTTGGTTTTATTTTGCTTTCCTGTTCTGTTTTGTTTTTCATAAAACAGGCTTGTTTGGCATGATGGGGACTGGACTAGAGAGAGCAAGACTAGAAGTCCATTTTATTAGGCGTCAAACTTGTCGGTCCAGGTGAGGGAGTGTAGGGCTCTGACTCTGGCAGTGGAACTGGAAAGAAAAATGAAAGGATGGATTGGAAGGAAGAATGATAAATAAAAGAAAACTCGCTGGTTAGCTATGGTGGCTCATGCCTGTAATCCCAGCAGTTTGGGAGGCCAGGGTGGGTGGATCACCTGAGGTCAGGGGTTCAAGATCAGCCTGACTAATATGATGAAACCCTGTCTCTACTAAAAGTACAAAAATTAGCTGGGCATAGTGGTAGGAGCCTGTAATCCCAGCTACTTGGGAGGCTGAGGCAGGAACATTGCTTGAACCTGAGAGGCAGAGGTTGCCATGAGCCAAGATTGTGCCATTGCACCCCAGCAGTCTGGGTGACAGAGACTCAGCACTTTGGGAGGCCTAGATCACTTGAGGTCAGGAGTTCAAGACCAGCCTGGCCAACATGGCGAAACCCCGCCTCTACTAAAAAATACAAAAATTACCTGGGTGTGGTGGAGGGCACCTGTAATTCCAGCTACTTGTAAGGTGGAGGCATGAGAATCGCTTGAACCCAGGAGGCAGAGTTTGCAGTAAGCCAATATCATGCTGCTGTACTCCAGCCTGGGCAACAGAGCAAGACTCTGTCTCAAAAAAAAGGAAAGAAAGAAAACTCTGAACTCTCTTGCCTGAGTACCAGGATGGATGGAGAGGCCGATGATCAAGATGATGGTAACTGGAGGAGGTGGTTTTTGGGGGAACAGATGATAAGACTCTTTTAAGATTCATGGGACACCTCTAGTACCCAGGTTATGATCCTGAAATACCCTTAGGAGCTATTAGATTACTGCAAAAGTAATTGCAGTTTTGTCACCACTTTTAATGGGAAAAAACTGCAATTACTTTTGCACCAACCTAACAGATCTCTTTGGGGAAATGGATTATTTCAGGTGTGGGGTAGCAAATATACAAGATGAATCTAGAATATCAAGTCATACTAGATAGTAAGAAAGCCACCAAAGACAAGCAGAGTCATGTCAAAATGACTTGTGCAGAAGCTTGAGGAAGGAGGAAGCTCTCACTGGTTGATGATTGAATAATCTGAGCATCAACAAAGATAATAACTTCCATCCCTGCATTTGTAGTAAAACCAAAAATTCCAGTCACTAGAGTATGCAAATAAACAAGCTCATATATTTGAAATCACAAAGAGAAAATCAAGCATTTTTCCTGTATTTCCTGTATAAACTATACCCCCTGACTCTCCTAATAGTAGACTGGGAAATTTCTCTTTAAGAAGTACTCCAGTAACTCCATGAAGAAGGAAGGGTAAAATTACAGTGTCACTAAATCGCAACCCCTGAAAAATGCATTGAGCATCCATGGTCAATGGATGCTTCATCAAATGTAGAATAAAGCTAATAATACCTAGCCCATGGAGATTAAATAGCACCACAAAAAGGAAGACAATCGATAAATGTACCTCTTCTTGGAAGAAGAAATGACCAAAGAAATGGAACTTGCATCTGACCTAGACTAATTTAAAAGAATACAAAGGACACAGGAACATGTGAAATGACACCACAGGGATGCAATCAGCAAACACCAGACTGTGAGAAATACTGCAGGACAAACAATCTGTTTTCTTCAACAAGGTCAACAATCACCACAAAGAAAAATGTTAAAACAAACAAACAAAAATATGGGAGAAAGACTGATTAAAAGATGCTTAATACAGGCTGGGCATGGTGGCTCACGGCTGTAATCCCAGCACTTTGGAAGGCCAAGGTAGGCAGATCACTTGAGGTCAGGAGTTGGAAACCAGCCTGGCCATTATGGTGAAACCCCATCTCTATTAAAAAGTACAAAAATTAGTCAGGCGTCGTGGCATACACCTGCAGTCCCAGCTACTCAGGAAGCTGAGGGAGGAGAATTGCTTGAATCCAGGAGTCAGAGGCTGCAGTGAGCCTTCGAGATCACGCCGCTGTACCCCAGCCTGAACGACAGAGCAAGACTTCCACTCTCAAAAAAAAAAAAAGTTTTAAGCTTTTTTTAACAGAGTAAAATGGCCTTTTAAAGATATATCAATCAATCACAGAGTACTGCCTTTATTTGGATCCTGTTTCAAATAAACAAACTATCATAAAATCAATCATAGGAAGTGTACCACTGGGAGGAGTGTTCCTAAAGGAGGAAGCTATGCAAATGTGGGGCAAGGGGAAATGCAAATTCTCAGTGCCTTCTGCTCAATTTTGCTCCGAACCTAAAACTGCTCTAAAAAAAAAAGACTATTTTTAGAATTGGAAATAAGAAAACAATGACATTTTTGAAAAAATTGGAAAATTAAACCACTATTTAATAGTGGTGAGATTCATAAAATCACTGTTAATTGTTAGTAGATATTACAGGTATGTTAGGAAAAAAACCTTCTTATCCTTTAGAGATGCAACCTGAAATATTTAAGAAAACAATGATATGATATCTGGTATTTGCTTAAGACTAGCAGCATGAGACTAGAGAGGGAGAGTGGCCAGGGCATATGTAAAGTAAGATTAGCAATACCTTGATAATTATTTAATCTGGGTGATGCAAAGAAGGTGATTCTTCAGGCTATTCTCTCTACTTTTAAATATGCTTTAAGTTTTATTTAATAAAGAATTTTTTTTTAAAGGAGACTGAGGTGGGTGGATCACCCGAAGTCAGGAGTTTGAGACCAGCCTGACCAATATGGTGAAACCTCATCTCTACTAAAAATACAAAAATTAGCCAGGCATGGTGGTGGGCACCTGTAATCCCAGCTACTTGGGAGGCTGAGGCAGGAGAATCACTTGAACCCAGGAAGCCGAGGTTGCAGTGAGCTGAGATCATGCCATTGCACTCCAGCCTGGGCGACAGAGTGAGACTGTCTCAAAAAAGGAAAAAAAAAAAAAAAAAAAAAAAAGCTGTTAGAAGATGTAAGGGGTCGATCGTCAAAATGGCACAAGGATGATCATCAAAATGATGATCAAGTCTCCAACAGCTTGACATTGCTCCTTCCAAGGGAAGCCCCCGTCTGAGTCATGCTATAGCTAGAATTCAGCTTCTAAAAAGGACAGAAACCCACTTTAGCCAAGATAACCATTTATATTCCATGCCCTTATGAAACCATCACCACCTGTGTCATAAAAGGAATAATGCTATGTCTTTAAAGTACATGAATTAATTATCAGTAGGAATGAATGAAAACCATACCTACCTCTTATAGGTTTTAATACCCAAAAGCTGTTGCAACTATCCTTCTCAACTTTGGAAAGGTCACTCGTATATAATGAATGATAAGGGCCACTGAAGGTCACAGTATATTAAAAGTGAGCTGAATTTTAAGGGTTTGCTGCAAATAAAATTTTCTGCAGGGAATTTATTAAGCCCAACCAAGGTTACAGAGTTATTTGTGGTGTTTTAATGCTACCTTTATTAATAATAACCTTTCCACGATGCATCATTTGAGAAGGCACATACTTTAATCCAGAAATATGTGTCCAGTATTATTACCGGGAACATTAAATAATGAAGTTTCAGGGGCAGAACAGGAGAAATCACAATTTGGAAGGTTTCTGGTATCCAATCTTTATGAGAGATTCTTGAAGTAAAAATAAACATCCCAGATTATAGATAATGCAGAAACACTGATGATAATTGGAAAGAAATCTGACTAGAATACTGTTTGAAGGGCATGTGTAATAGACAAAGGTCTGAACTCAAATCCTATCGCTCAGCCAAGCTGAACTGCCTGACCCTGGCCAAGGATCCTTCCTGAGCCAGCTTCAACAAATGTACGATGAGGATCATAATACCTACCCCATGGAGCTGTTATATAGATTAAATCAAATCAGATATGGCAATTTTACCATAAAATGCTGCGCACATATTAAACATAACACAAATGGCTGTATTTATTTTAAATTAAAACCATTTTAGATCCTGGCCTTTGTTCCCATGAGGCATTTCCTTCTCTCTTTTTAATAAGTGAGTATTTCCTTGATAACGTAGCAAAATGTGCCTCCAACATGCAGACATGTCACTGCCTGAGTTCCAATCCTAGAGTCCAAGTTTTACGTTCTGTGAAACCGTAAGAAAATCACTTTATCTCTCTAAACACTTATTTTTTTCATGCATAAAATAGGCACAGCCATGGTATACCCTCCACGCTGCTCTGATTGGTGTGGAATTAGTCAATGAGTGAAAAACCTTTAAAACAAGTCTGAACGTAGTAAGTAGTCAATACACGAAGAGTGGCTATGGCACTGTCATGGTAGCTAAATCAGCATCCCCTGCTCCGTATCAGGGTGATTTCATTCACTCTGAACCATTCCATTTGGGGATGAAATAATCTGGTCTGTGAGCAAGTCATCCCTCACCCCCTGCTTCCTTTTCTTCTCTGTATTGTTGTCCATTCCCTGCTGGCTCTGCCCTTGCTGCAGATGGAAGACAGCCAGGCATTGCATGCTCATCACCCAAAATCCTGGAGTTTTCTAAAGCTTTGGTCACATAGCATCTGGCCTCTTTCCTCGGGAACACAATTCAAAGGGATGAGCTTTTCAGAGAAATCTCATCTTTCATCCTCTACCAAGAACAACCACAGGGAAAGGATCTCTCTAAAAGCCAAATCACCTTCCTCATGCACGGCATCCTGCCCAGGAATCAGACTTGCGGAATGGGGAGATGGTCAGCCTAATTCTGAGTATTTGTGTGGGGTTGGCTAACCTCATGGGCTGGCAGGAGGAAACACACGCACATACACACACACTGACATCATCATGTGTTTACAAAGAACATTAGGATGTCAGGTACTGGTTTAATTTGTTTTGTAGTCCATTTTTCCCTGCCCCTCAGGGCTCATTAGCCAACTAATCATTCCATATGATAATGCATCCTCTGTGTTTCTTCCTTGGGTCCGAGAATATATCTTCAGCTCCATGGTAGCAGCACACGTCCTTCATCAGCAACCTTGCCTGGCTTTGCTGAAAGGATGCCAAATCTGCACATGTCTTTCTTCCCCAACATCCATTAACTCCGTTACCATATACTTAGACATCTGGCCAAGGAACCAACAAGCTTATTTCCCCACCCTCCATAATCACCCAATGTAATATCTGTTTCCTCACAATGTGTCCCTCCGGGAGAGACATCTAGATAAAGCCGACGTCATTTCAAATCACACTGACTTTGGCCAGATGTTCCATGTCTGGGAAATAATGTTTACTGAAAGTTTACATACTAATTATTATTGAAATCTCTGCAAAGGTTACCTTGAGTCTAAGATCTGAGAATCCAAAGCCAAGATGGATTTCAAGAAGGATCCAAAGTTGCCTTCCTAACCTTGGGCCAATTTTTCTTCAAAACCCCAATATTCCCTTGGTACCTACTTTTCTCTGTCCTTGAGAACTCATTTACTACGGTAATGTTTAATATGAATATAGGAATAGCCCCTCAAATCCTACTTTTAGACCTGAATTCTTCCCTAAGCTCTAGACTCGAGTATACACTGTATTCTTAAATCCGCACTTGAAAGTTTAACAGGCATCTCAAACTTGTCTAAAATGGAGCCCTGGGGTCTTGTCAAACCCTACAAATTAGATCTTCAGCTATCCTCCCCATGTGAGTAAATCATTACTATTTCTGCATTTGCTAGAAGTCATTCATGCTTCCTCCCTTTTCCTCATCCCCCTATCTGTCAGTGTTATCACAAAAATTATATCCATTCCTACTGCCACTTTTCTAGGACCAGGCATCACAATCATTCAGTTGGGTTACTCTGTGAGTTTACTAAGCAGTTTCCCTGTGTCCACTTTTGACATCTTCATCTCTAATATATCTGCCACATAGCAGCCAAAGTAATCATTTTAACACAAAAATCAGAATGTTCCTCTTCCTTGTGTAAAACCATCAGACGCCTTCCTATGGTGCTTAGAAAAGCACTCAAAGTCCTTATCCTCTGCATGAGATGTTCCCTTCCTACCTCTCCACACAACTCATCTCCTCACTCATGACACCAAGGCTACACTGATCCCTTCTCTGTTCCCCAATAAATCAATCTTTTTCCTACTTCAGGGCCTTTGCCCTGCTTTTCTGTTTTCCTGGAATGGTCTTTCCCTGGGGTTTTGTGTATGTGTGTGTGTCTTAGCTAAAACATCATTTCTTCCAAGAAACTTCCATTGGCCGCTCCATTGACATAGCAAATTAAACTCTGTAGCCACACCTTCCACCTAAGGAAACACAGTGTACTTGATTTCATTCATGGTACATATCACCATCGGTATGGCTCTTGTTGACTCATATTTATTTAGTTGAGTTAATCTATTTCTACTCCATTCACTGGAATAGCCAAGGTCAAGAACCTCATTTATCTTTGTCATTGATTTATTCTCAGCACCGAAAAGATGCCTGGTGTCTGACAGGTATTCAATACATATTCACTGAATGAATGAATGAATGAACAAATGAATGAATGAATGCATGAATGTATAAACAGACTCATCATTAATGTGGCAATGATGGCATTTGAAGGTGTCTGGGTGTGTTTTGCTACTCAAGACCCCACTGAGTCTGTAATTTGATCATCCAACTTAGACTACAAATTTCCTACTTCCTAGAGAACTCTCAACTCTCGGAGTCATGATTCAAATCACCAAACACCCAAGCATTAACATTCACTCATCCTGAAAAGCTATCTGTACCCACCCAAATGTTCTATCTCCTTACTACTCAATGTGTGTTCCACAGGTCAGCAGCAGTAGCATCGCTCGGGAGTTTATCATAAATTCAGAATCTCAGGTCCCACCCTAGACTTACTGAATCAGCATCTGCATTTTAACAAGAGTCTTGGGTGATTTGCACGCACATTAAAATTTGAGAAGCCCTGCTTTAGTTCCGTTGGTCTGAACCCTGGATGCTTAAGAACAGCCCCATCCAAGACCAATTAAATCAGAGTCCCTAGGGCCACAGCCCAGTCATCGTGGCTATTTTTAAAACTTCTTCCCGTATTCTAATGAGCAGTCAATAGTGAGAGCCACTGACATAGCACAAACAGCTCAAAATTTTACAAAGTTGGTCTACATGTATGCAGAGGGAACTCTCATTGTAAAGGTAAAACAGCAAAGAGTACAGAAACATGAGGGAACAATGAGAAAGCCCTAGCTCTGCAGACAATGGACCAGGCTGTGTCCCAGACAGGCAGTTCAGAGTTCATGCCTCATGCCACTGTAGGATCTTGGTATGTGTTATTTGGTTTTCCTGGTTCTCACAGGAGAATGCACAGAAGGCCATTATATAATAGTTTCTGCACAATCGAAAAATAAAAAATAAAAAGGAAGCCACCTGAAGATACTAGCCATCTTTCCGTACCTTTTTAAAATTTCACACCTTAATCAAAGGCAGATGCTGTTTACTTGTGGAATGCCAATGTTTTGAAACCACTCTCTGTAATTAGCTCATTAGCTCACCTGTGGAATTGTTTGAATTTTTTTTGTTGTTTGTTTTTTGTTTTTTTTTTAACCTAAAACAGGTCTTCTAAGACAAGGGCAATAGCCTGTCGCATCTTGCGAATATGGAGGGGGCAGTGTTCTTGAATTCCTCATCTGTTGTAACAGACACCAGGAGGAACTCAAAGAGAGAACACTGTATATACATCCTAAGGACCTTCTTGGTTAAGAAGGCACAAAGCTTTGCTTTCATGTGGAAATTTCACTTGGCTTCTGAAAACAACATAGCACCTTAGGATTCTGGGTTCACATCACCATCTCTGTCAAGGGGTTAAGTCCAACGCTTTGAAAGATTTAGCCTAGCCTAATTCAAGACATACCTGTTTTGTTTTGTTTTTTTCTGTTTTAACTTCAAATATGACTACCCTTAGTCGCTGTATCAGTCAAGGTCTAGATAAGAAACAGATGGCATACTCAAATTAGGATTAGTTAAGGAGATCTTACTTACAGAAGTACTGTTTCCAAAGGTGTAGGCAGAGCACCGGGAAACCACACAGGCTATGCAGCAACCTAGAATTAGTAGCAGCAAAATTATTTTCCCTGGGCCAAAATGGCTGAGGGGAAGGAAAAGTTAGAGGGTCCCAGAAGGAAAGGAGGCTGGCTGTTTAGTGACAGCAAGCAGAGGCCGGTCCTCTCTGCTACTCAGGAAGGACACAGGACAATAGAAACTTTGGTATCATTTAACCACCTCCCTCCAATCTCCCACCAAAACTCCCCATAAGCAGAACTCAGCTGACAATCAAAGGGTAGAAGAGCCCCTGGAGTTCTCCTTCCATACTGGCTTCCTGGGAAAAGAGCAGGAAAGGCAGGGGACCTAAAATAAAATCCTACGTCTCTTCAACTGACTGAACGGACTCCCCCTGGGCCAAGGGAAACCTCAAAAATGAAATTTCTGGCCATCGCCAAAAGGGAGGTCAGACACGCCTCCTTATGCCCTTTCCCTTTTTGAGTTTAGGCACAACTGACTTCAGCATTAGCATTCAAATAGAAATCATTAGACTGACAAAACAGAGTTCTTTGGGAATAAGATACCCAATTCCAACCTGACTCTGATATAGCATCGCATGACAGATAGCAGACTCTGAAGGAAATCAAAATATTGTATCCCAAAATGTTTCTTTGACATATTTTGAAATGACCCTGCAAAGCTGTCTTTTCTGAATCTATGAAGAACCTCCATGAATGCAGCCAGGACTTCCCTGGATCTAGCACGGATTCGGTGGGAGACGGACACCTTTTAAGATCTGAAAACAAGACATCTACCATCTATTCCCTCTGAAGCCTGCTATCTGAAAGCTTAACCTACGTAACAAGATGTTGGTTTCCACAACGCCCCTTATCTTTTTTTTTTTTTTTTTTTTCTGGAAACAGAATCTTGCTCTGTCGCCCAGGCTGCAGTATAATGATGTGATCTCGGCTCAACACAACCTCTGCCTCCCAGGTTCAAGCGATTCTTGGTGCCTTAGCCTCCCAAGTACCTGGGACTACAGGTGCATGCCACCAAGCCTGGCTAAGCATTTTATTTTTCACAACCCCCCTTATCTTAAATCAAGCATTTCTTTCTACCGGCTTCAAGTCTTTAGATAAAGCTTAACTCTTTCAATCAATCGTCAATCAGAAAATCTTTGAATCCAACTATGATCTGTAAGCCACAGGCTACCTACCCCCATTTCAAGATGTCCTGCCTTTCTTTGCTGAACCAATGTATACCTTTCATGTACTGATTTGTCTTTGCCTATAACTTCTGTCTCCCTAAAACGTATAAAACCAAACTATAACCCAGTCATCTTAGACACGCTTTCTTAGGACCACCAGAGACTGTTTCCCAGGCCATGGTCACTCATATCGGCACAGAACAAACCTCTTTAAATATCTTCCAGAGTTTCTTTTTTTAATCAACATTCCCAAAGATCTCTACCTCCTATTCCCAAAAACCTGTAAATATCTGTAAATTAAATGTGTAAATTAAGTTTGCAGATGGATTGCGGTTGCTAAGCAGCTGACCTAAAGATAGGGAGATGATTCCGAACTATCTGGATAGGTCCAGTATAATCAGGGAGATCCTTAGAAATGGAAGAGAAAGGGCCAGGCACGGTGGCTCATGCCTGTAATCCCAGCACTTTGGGAGACCGAGGTGGACAAATCCCAATGTTAAGAGATCGAGACCATCCTGGCCAACACGGTGAAACCCTGTCTCTACTAAAAATACAAAAATTAACTGGGCATGGTGGTGTGTGCCTGTAGTCCTAGCTACTCGGGAGGCTGAGGCAGGAGAACCACTTGAACTTGGGAGGCAGAAGTTGCAGTCAGCCGAGATGGCACCACTGCACTCCAGCTCTGGCGACAGTGGGAGACTCTGTCTCAAAAAAAAAAAAAAAAGTAGGAGAGAGTCCAGGAGATGAGACTGTGGAGATGACCAGAAATGCCCGTATTGCTGGCTTTGAAGATGGAGGAGGGGCCACAAGCCAAGGAATGCCGACAGTCTCAGGAAGCTGGAACAAGTAAGGAAAGGGATTCTTCCCTAGGGCCTCCAGAAGGTAAGAAGCTCTGCTGACACCCTGATGATTGCACAGTGAGAACACACTGGGCTCCTGAGCTATAGAACTTTAAAACAGGAAATCAATATTAAGTTTGTGATGATTTGTTCCAGCAGCAATGGAAACTACACACTGAGGAAGGACAAAGAATGTCTTTGGAGAGGCAACTGGAAGATGTTTAGCATCATCCCCCATTGATGTCTTCTGATGTATTTGGTCAGACCTTGTCCCGTGAATCTAAGCCTTAGACTAAGACTTCCCCTTACACTGAAAGGGAACAGTGTGATATAATTTCAAGACTTAGGCTTTGGTTTCAGGCTGACCTGAGTTTGCATCCTGGCTCTGCCACTTATGAGGTATGTGGCTTCAGGGAGTCACATACGGATGAGGAGTTTCCTCATCCGTAAAATGTGGATGATAAATATGAGAGTGACCTCATGGCATTAGTGTAAGGGTTGAATGAATAGTACATATAAAACACTAAGAAAGAACAGTGCCCAACACAGAATAGATGCCCAATGAATGCTTGGACTTCTAGTCTTGTCATCTTAACTATGGTTGTTTAAAACATGTCTGAAAATTCTTTGATACCTCCTCTCCCCACCACCCCAGCTTTTTAAGTAGTGAAGCACAATTACCCTCCCCCTGAAAGAAGGATGAAATTGCTTCTAACAAACAGAATAAGGCAGAAATAATAGTGTTTGACTCTGAGACTAGGTCATAAAACCTAGTGGGGCTGCATATCATGTGATTCTAACTATATAACATTCTGGAAAAGGCAAAACAGGAAAAAGATGAGTGGTTGCCAGGAACCTGCAGGGGGAGAGCAGGGAGGGAAGAATAAGTGAAGTACAGGAGATTTTTACAGCAGGGAAACTATTCTGTATGATATTGTAATGGTGGATGGGTAACATTATGCATTTGTCCAAACCCATAAAACTGTCATAATAGCTAAAACACGGAAGCAACCCAACAAGGGCCCATCAAAAGATGAATGGATATGCCAACTGTGGTATATACATACAGTGGAATAGCATTCAGCCTTAAAAAGGGGTGGGGTGTGGTGGCTCAAGCCTGTAATCCCAGCACTTTGGGAGGCCAAGGCACGCAGATTAATTGAGGTCAGGAGTTTGAGACCAGACTGCCACATAAGGAAACCCAGTCTCTACTGAAAATACAAAAATTTGCCAGGCATGGTGGTGGGTGCCTGTAATCCCAGCTACTCAGGAGTCTAAGGCAGGAGAATCACTTGAACTCAGGAGGCAGAGTTTGCAATGAGTCAAGACTGCACCACAGCACTCCAGCTAGGCAACAGAGTAAGACTGTATCAAAATAAATAAATAAATAAATAAGAAAGAGAGAGAGAGAGAAAGAAAGAAAGAAAGAATGATTAATTCACACCCTCACACTTGCTTCAACGCAGATAAACCCTGAGGACATGATGCTAAGCAAAAGAAACCAGCCACAAAAGGACATATGCTGTATGATTCCACTTATTTGAGATACTTAAGAGTAGTTAAAATCATAAACACAGAAAGTAGAATGTTGGTTGCCAGGGACTAGGGAAGGAAGGAATGAGGAGTTACTTTTTAATGGGTACAGAGTTTCAGTTTTGCAAGATGAAAGGAGTTCTGGAGATGGGTGATAGTGTTGCTTGCGCAACAATATGAATGTATTCAATGTTACTGAACCATACACTTCAAAATGGTTAAGACAGTAACAATTATTTTATGTGTATTTTACAATAAAACATTAAAAATATAGAATCATGCAACAGAGTGAATTAATATGTAAACTATGGACTTTAATAAAAATGTAATGTAATAACGTGTGTTCATGAATTGTAACAAATACACCACACTGAGATCAGATGTTAATAGGAGAAGCTATCTCAAAAAAGTCATGGACTCTCTCTCTCTCCCTATCTCTTGCTCTAAAGGACAAAAGCTGCCATGCTGTAAGCACCTCTCTATCATGGCACATGTGGCAGGGAATTGAAGCTTCTGATTAGTAACCACTGAAGGGCTCAGGCCTCTCAACACACACAGGTGAGCCAGGAGACATCCTCCAGCCCCGGCTGAGCCTTCAGATGACACAGCACCAGCCGACATCTCAGCTGCAACATCAGGAGAGACCTCAAAAGATAGCTGTTTTCATTGGTATGTTTTGCATTAATTTGTTATGCAGCCATAGATAACTAATATGTTAACCCAGAAAAAGGCACCATAAAAGGCAGATTTTAAACCTTTATTAGAGGTGAGAGAATTTGAAACGTTTGTAACTTTCCTCAAAATAACTGAACACACTCAGTGTCAAACTGGGGCCTAGGAATCACTGTTGCAGAAGCTGGCAGTCTAAGAAATGCATAATTATTCAGTGGCAATGAAAGGTTTTGCTTTAAATGAGAGGGGAAAAAAATCCTGCCTTTAGGATTCAAAACTACCCAAATCATGTGCCCTCCTCATAGAACTTCGGTCTCCAAGCTGGTGCTAACGCAGGGAAATATGGTTCTTTCCTGTTCATCAGCATTTTACCCTCCAACCTTCTGTCAAGCTGGCATATTTTTTTCTGTTTTTTTTTTTTTTTTTCCAGAAAGCAGAAAACTAACAGCTTATCCTCAGATTTTTGTGCCAAATTCCAATCCAACTCCAATTCATCTAAGGATCCAGAAAGCCAGACAGAGGCCATGACATTGACACCTCTTGTCCTGCTCAGACCTCCAGGACGTGCCCCGACCAGGCTTCCAGGGAAGTGGAAGAGGAAATGCCCTCTCATGCATCCCAGCTGGTTTTCCACTGATTTCAACCCACTGGCCATCTGGTCCCTTCTCCCCGCTATGCACACAGTTTGGTCTGGGGAGTGGAAACTTTCTGCGGGATTCAGCATTTTTAATTTTTCTACTTTTTTTTTTTTTTTTGCAAACCAGGATACATGAAGAGAGCAGAGGACATTGGCTGGTATGTAATATGTCAGTGCTAATCCACACATAGACACTGATGCACAGAAAATCCAGGATGCTGCTTGGCATGAGTCCAATAGAATCACTGCATATTTAAAAATACAGCCATTCAACTCTATTAGGATTGCTGGGTGTGGCCTTAAATAGGAAGGATAACCAAAAATCCAACCCAAGTGGTAAATAATTCCACTTAGCTTTTCTGCAGAATTTGTTCAAGAAAAAAAAAAAAAAAATCAAAGCTCTAAAGCAATCAAATACAGTTTCATTTTAATGAACTTTATTCATTTGGCTTAATAATGGGTCACAAAAGCTCCTACTAAGTGCTTCATTCATACACATATATATATATCTCCATGGATATATATATATATGGATTTTATATATATACATGGATGATATATATATGGATGATATATATATGGATATATATATATATATATATATATCTCTCTCCATGGAGATATATATATATATATATATGGATATATATGGATATTGAGGTACAGTGTACATATAGCTTGGGGCAGGGTGCAGTGGCTCACACCTGTAATTCCAGCACTTTGGCAGGCTGAGGTGGGCAGATCCCTTGAGGTCAGGAGTTCGAGACCAGCTTGACCAACATGGTAAAACCCTGTCTCTACCAAAAATACAAAAATTAGCTGGGTGTGATGGTGCACACCTGTAATCCCACCTACTCAGGAGGCTGAGGCAGGAGAATCATTTGAGTCCAGGAGGCGGAGGCTGCAGTGGGCCAAGATTGCACCACTGCACTCCAGCCTGGATGATAGCGTGAGTTAGATGCCATCTCAAAAAAAAAACTAATAAAATAAAATAATAAATAAATATAGGCTTGCTTCCAATATATTCATAAGCAAGTATATATGAAAAAGTTTAGAAAATATGGTTTGCAGAGTCAATCCCCCACCAAAAAATATAGGGATATCTGTAGAATGGAAGCCCTGTGCTTCCCATCTTCTCTAACTTCCTACAGCAATAATGTATCATGCCTAAGTATACAGACCTAAAGAGTCCTCACAATGGGCCATTAACTGAACCAAAACTGCAAGTCTTTTCATTAGCGTTATGCACATTGAAATGCATTCTACAGGCCAGGTGTGGTGGCTCACACCTGTAATCCTAGCACTTTGGGAGGCTGAGGTGGGCAGATTGTCTGAGTTCAGGAGTTTGAGACCAGCCTGGGCAACATGGTGAAACCCTGTCTCTACTAAAATATAAAAAATTAGGCTGGCATGGTGGCGGGCACCTGTAGTCCCAGCTACACAGGAGGCTGAGGCAGGAGAATCGATTGAATCCGGGAGGCGGAGGTTGCAGTGAGCCGAGATTGCACCACTGCACTCCAGCTTGGGCGACAGAGCGAGATTCCGTCTCCAAAAACAAAAAACAAAACAAAAAAAAACAAAAGAAAAAGAAAAAAAAGAAAGAAAATGCATTCAACGTACTGTTTTTTTTTTTTGTAAGTGACCAATAGATACCAACAGTAGTATTCCACTGAGTTAGTAAAATTGAAAACTCGAAAGTATTATTGAAAAATCAACATAAATTATTACAAAAGTTTACTAAGGACTACAATTAAATGTTGTACCAGGAAGTCTAGCTATCAAGAACTTCACAGAAATGTTGCAAATATTCTCCCGCAAAAACTCATGCACACGGCTTTCATTCTTGGAATTTTCAAGAAGGACTTTCTGATCTCATGCTATTATCAAAGTTGTTAAGCGGGACTCAATTCAATGTTTTAAGAAAACATTACTGTTGTGGTTTTATGGGGTTTGGTTAATGCTAACACTTTAGCATTAACTGCACTTTTTTCTGATAATTTCTAAATAATTGGACTTTAAGACATACAGAGATTGTGACTCAAATAAATGCCTATTCCTACTGCTAAGTAAGAGGTAAGTATCTCTCCCACCAAATACAGTTGCACCCCAATCCTTCATCACTACTGAGCTTTCTGTGACCTCCCTGTCTCCCCCCACCTCCAACACACATATTCCCACCAGAAGGTTAAAACAGGTGAAGTGGTTGGGCTGTAGTATCCTTTTTCCTTGCCTACTAGGGTCATGGTAAAAGAGTCTGAAAGTTATTGTTCTGAAAAAGATGGGCTCTTACTTTTTTGTGTGTCCCATATAGCACTTTGAGAATGTGATTTTTAAAAAGCTATGAGCCTTCTGCCCCGATAAAAATGTTTATCCTTTAAATTTTAAATGCAATTTCAAGCCCTTGAAGTTCACTGGTGCCTCCCATCTAAGTTAAAAATTCCTTTCTCACAAGAGGAAATAGGAGACGTGTTGTATTTGTCCCTATCTCTCACAGACTAAATCATCTAAAAGTGGAGAAAGGAAAACATTCCCACCAGTCTGAAAAATAAAAAAGAGACAGACACTGTCTGACCCAGGGCCTTTTCTTTCCAAGATTATTTTTCTCTATTTTCTTAGAATCAGAAACAGGAGATGACTTAAAAACTATCTAAGTGATAGGTATTTGCATATAGGTTCATCAAGTTACTAAACCAAATTACCAAGTTACCACACAATTCCAAGGGAGTTTTTCCACCCCTCCCCAAAAAAGCAATGGCAAAAAAAAAAATAAATAAAACATTATGCTAGAATGGATGGTTCTATGATGCCACCTAAAAGCATTTTCAACTCTGAAACCTGTGTTGCCTTCCCAGAGCAGCCTGGCCTCCATGCCTTTATACAGCAGAAGTTACTTCTGGAAATCTTGGATGGTTCAGTTCCCCATCTCTTTAAAGCTCCCTCACATGCCCTGTGCTGAGAAGTGACACAGTTCCGGTAACATCCTGCAGCTTCTCAATGTTCTTTGCTGAGGGAATTGTCTCAGTTCCCATTGTACACAAAGCGTTTTGTGTCACCCTCAGGTGGCTGCCTCCACCAGGCTTTGAAGGGAGGGGATTGATTTTTGGTGGTGGAGGGGAGAGAGATGTTACTACAGAAAAACAATAATACATAGGATGATAGTATATGTAAAGCACCTCAGGAAAGAGCAGTATTCTTCAGGCACCCAATTACTGTTACAAAATAAGATCGTAATTCCAAATGCTTTAAGAATAGACATTTCTTCCCATCTATCAAGCACTTTTCTCAGAGTAACTGAAAAATAAGCTAATACCTCATGATAAGCTTGCCTCTTTCGAAAGCGTAATCCTTCTTCTCACCTAAAAAGGCACCACGTAACAGGGGTGGCAAATACATTTCATTTCACATAGTAATTCCAATTGGTTGACAGTCTATGCCTAGGGAGATGCACTGAGGATTCTAAGAAGGTGACGCTGATGAGGGGGGAAAAGAATTGATTATCAATGTCTGCCACGTGCAGGGAGCTGGGAGGGCTGATGCCTCCCGCTTGCCATTTTGATGTAGAGCATTACTGAACACCAAAGGAAAATGCAGGAATAGAAAAGCTGTATAATATATAAGCTGGGCTATAGTTGGGAACATAATTTTTTATAAGTCTACTTTACCAGGCAATTTTTCAAGGACGTTTCTAAACTACATTTTAAAAGACAAAGTCTTGTTGGGCAGTGCTACTGTGATCGAATGGAGGATGAAATGGTTTGAGTAATACCATCTTGTTTCTTCCTAGACTGGCATCTGCCACAAGGGGCAGCCCATCTGCTCCATCCTTGGGGAAGAACTAAATGAGTGTCCCTTGGCTGAGACGGCTGAATGGAAGATGCCCTGACATCAGCCACCATGTGTGTCCTCAAATACATGTCTCTGGTGTTATGCTAAGATGCCCACGGCATATTTGCTCTTTGTCTGAGTTAGTGGGGCAACCTTCTACCCCAGGGACGTTTGGCAAAATCTGGAGACGTCTTTGGTTATCATGGATGGGTGAAGGGGGTGCTACTAACATCTAGCAGGTAGAGGCCAGGGATGCTGTTAAACATCCTACAGCGTACAGGACAGCCTGCACAACAGAAAATTATGCAATCCAAAAGGTCAACAGTACAATCGGGTTGACATTAAACTCATTGTAACTCAATAGTATGCTCTCTGCTGCTTAAAACCCACCACAGCTTCCCAGCTCAATGGTTAAGCCTAGAGGCCCTGAGTGTGACTCCTGAGCTGACCATCCACCCTGTAACCCTAAGCAAAGCACCTGAGGTCTCTCAGCTCCCACATCCCCATCCTGAAACAGGATGAGAGCAGGGTCTACTCCGCAGGGTTGTTATGAGGACAAAGATGTGAACGTGGAATTAAAGATCTTAACAAACTACTTGGCAGATGGAAAGTGTTAGCAAAAAAACAGCAATGACAAGAACTGCAAAACATTCTGTTACGGTATGAATGTTTGTGTCCCCGCCAAAATTCACGTTCAAACTTATTCTCCAATGCAACACTATTAAGGACTGTTTAGACCATGAAGACTCTGCCTTCATGCTTAGATGGGAACCTTACCCAAAGGTTGGAGAAAACTAGTCAGACTCTTCAGCACTTCTACCTTCCACCATATGAAGATGCAGCCAGGAAGCGCCATCTTGGATGCAGAGCGGGAATCCCTCACTAGACATTGAACTTGCCACACCTTGATCGCGGACTTCCCAGCCTCCAAAACTATGAGAAAACAACTTCTCTTCTATTCCTTTCTTCTCTTCTCTTTTTTTTTTTTTTTTTTGCGCAACAGTCTCACTGTGTCACCCAGGCTGGAGTGCAGTGGCGCAATCTCAGCTCACTGCAACCTCCGACTCCATTCAAGCAATTCTTCTGCCTCAGCCTCCCAAGTAGCTGGGATTACAGGCACCCACCACCACCCCCAGCTAATTTTTGTATTTTTAGTAGAGACATGGTTTCACTAAGTTGGCCAGGCAGGTCTTGAACTCCTGACCTCAGGTGATCCGCCCGCCTCGGCCTCCCAAAGGGCTGGGATTACAGGCATGAGCCACCGCGCCTGGCCAACAATTCCTATTCTTTCTAAATCACCCTGGATAAGCATTTTGTTATAGCAGCAGAACTAGACTAAGACACTTCCAATAGGGAAATAATTCATGACAGTCATCACGGTAGCGAAGTCAGACCAGAATCACCACATGGCTTCATTTGGTTCTAAACCCCATTCATCCACCAACATGTAAGGGTGCAGCTCAGCCAGAGCATCAAGTTTGGCAGTGTCTGTCAAAATGAAAAGCATGTTTCCTTTGACCTAACAATTTCACCTCTAAGAATGTATCCTACAGACATGTGTGGGAAGTGGTGGCGGTTGAAGATATTCCATGTAGCGCTTCAAAAATGGAAACAACATAAATATCCATCAAAAGGAGGCCAATTAAATAATGTAAGCATGTGCAATGGAATACTATATATCCATTAACAAAGGTGGAGCAGAAAAAATACACGTGCGTGTGCACACACACACACAATGAGAGGGAATAATCCTTAAAAGATATTCTTAATTTTTTTAAGAAGAGCAAACAGTGGAACTATGCATTTCATATGCTATCTTTTGTTGGTATAAATATCTGTGTAAATGTTTGTATTCACATAAAATATATATGAAAGGGTGCATGAGAAACTATAAAAATAGTTGTCTCTAATAAACTGCAAGGCAAGTGCAAGAGAGATTTATTTTTCTCTGCATACTCCTGCATTTTTGAATATTGTACCATTTAATCAAAAGTATTAAATAAATAAAGCAAAGCATCAAATATGCCCTGTAACATACATCATTCCCTGCCTAGAAACGACCCTACCTCTCTTGCACTACATGCTGGCAAATTATCCCTTGCTTAAAATGAATAGTTTTTAATTATTTGAGTGAATCTTTTTCCTGTATAGAGGCCCTCATTTTTGATCCAAACAACGTCTGTGGAGGAACTAACTATTAGCACGCAATTTGCTGTGCTCACGGTAACAACGTAAACTGCAAGAGTTTCTCATCACAACTCAGATGACAAACGACAAGGCCATACCCAACCCTACACTACCTTCCTTTGCAAACTCCAGCTTTGAAATAAAGAGCTGTTATCAATTAGCAGAGCCAGTAGGTTCTCAGAAGCTAAGCTGGATCCTAAGCTATTATTGGCACCTGAACAATGGCTGGGAGAGAGGAAAAAAAAAATTACACTAGGTTTTGCATTTTGAAACCACTTTTCTGGGAAAAGACAGATTATATTACACAGATAATTTAGAGGATTTTACCTTGTGACATAAATTCTGCTGGTCCTTCTCCAAACCTAAAAAACGTTGCCTCATGATCTTTTCATTTATAACTGTAGCAGAATATACTTGTGTTGTTTTTACTACCGAAAATAATTAATGTTCCTTTAAAAAAGTTAAAAGGAAAAAAAAAATCAAATGGCAAGGGCACACTGACATCTGCTGGCATTTCATAAACTTTTTTTAAGACAAGCATTTGTTCCAGACACTGCTCCCTACTTATTCTTCTGCAATGAGGCACATCCATAGTCTCCCAAAATGATGATTCCCCAATAGGCTCCACCAAATTACGTAAAGACAGGATCATCAAGGAACAAAAAGCTCAAGAGCCTCTTTCTCCCTGGGGTGGATCCCTTTCTTTCTTTCTTTCAGTGAAGCAATCTGGAGTGCTACGGAATGAATAATTGTATATTTTTTTTAATAAGTAGAAGAGTTGGGTTAGAGGCAGATTAAATTCTCTGAGCTGCTTTCCCTGGTTTTATTTTTTTAAGTGACAATTCCACCAATCTTTGTCTCAAAATGTTGAACAAATGAGGACACAGGGGGACCACACCCTACCTAGGCGAGAACGAGGAAAATAAAGCTAAATGTTTCTTGTTCCAAGACCAGCAAGGAAGAAGGAATCTCAGAAGGAAGGAAGCAGCAGAATTGAAAGCAGGGATAAACAAGAGGACGTCTAAACACAGAACCTTTGAGAAAGAGGCTAAGGGTCTCTGTGGTGCTAATACAATCCTTGAAAACACACTCCAAAATGCCAAAGTCCCCAAAGCATTTCCCAGAATTTAAAAAATCTCTGACAGTGACACAGAGCCAGTGAGGGAACAATTCAGGGGTGGACTACAGTGAACAAATGACCTCCCCTGTCTCATGAGACTGTATGGTGTTATGAAGATATGTTCATAAGGCTGGGGTCTGCCTCCTGTGATGCTGTCACTCACTGAATGTACCATACAAACAGAAAGGGATCAGTCCAGGAGGGATGTGAGGCAAAACAGAGCTATGCTCTGCACATGCTGTAAGCAGCGTGCCCAGCAACACTGCCCCTCATTCTGCTGGGCTCTGAAGTCAGCAGTCTCCCCACTGTCATACTGTTCATGGCTCCTTCTCTTCCTGCTGCAATACATGCACATATGTGCATGCCACATACATGCATGTACATACATACACACACGTGCAGAAATGTACACAAAAATGCACGTTTGCACACATACAGAGGTGTGTGCACATCCACTCATGTGCACATACAAGTGTACACATCTACACATGCACACACAGAGGCACACACATTGCCTTTCTGGCATGGTGCTCCTTGTACCTTATTCTCGCACCTATCTTGAATATGCTTATAAAGAATGGTACTAGTTAAGATCTTCCCCATCTCAAAAATAACACAGGGCACAGGCTCCTGAGAGCAAGGCTGCCTGTTCTGGCCTCTGCAGGCTTTGCCAGCCACATCCCTTCCCTTGCTTGCACCACCCCAGGCACGCTGGCCACCTTGCTGTTCTCAGGATGTGTAGAGCCCTCTCCTTCCTCCCCCGGGCTTCTGAACACACTGCCACCTCTGCTCACCATGGTCTCCTCTCTTCTCTTCTCCCCACTGGTCACAGCTTGGCCCTTCTCAGTCTTCAGGCCGTAGCTTAAATGTGGCCCAATACCTCTCCTTGGAGACATTTCCCTGATGTTCCTACCGAACAGGGTCACTCACCCTTTTATTACATGAATGCTCCATTCTGTTGCCGTTTTAATACTTATGATAATGGGTAATTCTATTGTCTTTTTACCTGCATTCATGTTTCGTGTCAGTCTCTCTCACTACAGCATAAGTTTCACTAGGCAGAGATGATGTCAATATTGGTCAATATACCCACCCCATACAGTATCCCCAGTGCCTAACAGTGCCTGGCCCAGAGCATGGGCTCAAAAATGTTTGCTGAATGCATGAAAAAGGCAATAAATGGCCCAATAAAAGTGAATTTATATAGCATAAATAGTGCTCCAGGAAAATGTTTTTTAAAAGGAGAAAATAAGAAAGAGTAACCATTTGCACTGTTGGGACTCAAAATTGCATTTCTCTAACTTCAGGTCTAGCTCAAGATACCAAGCACTGCACTATATGGTCCTATTTTCCAGGGTTCCTGGTGTTTTAAAGGGCTGTAATTTATGTATACCTTTCAATGTTCACCTACCTTATATACCTTTATATTGCTTTCTTATTCAATATTTGAATATGTTCACATTAGGTACCTTGCAAAGGTATTCTTTTGATACAGTAACATACATCACAATAAAAAGAGAAAATTAAAATGGAACGGTAGAGAAATAAAACTGAGTCAAAAGTGAGGTTAATATGCAAAATCCATGCTATCAAATTCTATTTACTACTGTGACTGAACTATAAAATCAGCTCTGAGCTTCCTGGCAGGCTTTGTGAAAAGGGAACATGGACAGGTATTCCACTTAGAAGTGTCTGGTACATAAACACCAATCAGAACCTGAAGAAAGGACAAACTCTTTCTGATCCTGAAACCAAAGCTAACACAGTAATAGCCAACAGAGTCCTCAAAAATATCATCATAGGGCTGGGCATAGTGGCTCATGCCTGTAATCCCAGCACTTTGTAAGGGAAGATTGCTTGACCCCAGGAGTTCAAGACCAGCCTGGGCAACATGGTGAAATCACAACTCTACAAAAAAATACAAAAATTTAAAAACATGAAAATTAGCCAAGCGTGGTGGCACATGCCTGTGGTCCTGGCTACTCAAGAGGCTGAGGTGGGATCACTTGAGTCCAGGAGGCAGAGGTTGAAGTGAGACATGATTGCATCACTGCACTCCAGCCTGGGCAACAAATGAGACTCTCTATCTCAAAAAAAAAATAACAATAATAATCATAGCAAATAACATTAGAGAGTTGAATTCTTCATAGCTCGCTTATCCTGTTGGGTTCTTACCAGAAGTTCTTGGTTCTTACCCCTCACCTATATTCAATAACATGTTTTTCTTTCCCTTTTTTTTTTTTTTTTGAGACGGAGACTCGCTCTGTCGCCCAGGCTGGAGTACAGTGGCGCGATCTCGGCTCACTGCAAACTCCGCTCCCCATGTTCAGGCCGTTCTCCTGCCTCAGCCTTCAGAGTAGCTGGGACTACAGGCACCCGCCACCACGCCCGGCTAATTTTTTGTATTTTTAGTAGAGATGGGGTTTCACCATGTTAGCCAGGATGGTCTCGATCTCCTGACCTCGTGATCCACCCGCCTCGGCCTCCCAAAGTGCTGGGATTACAGGCGTGAGCCACCACACCCGGCCATGTTTTTCTTTCAAATGCTAGATTCAACTGTAAAAATTCTCAAACTTTAAATAGTCTATCTTCTTTCAGTATGCATATATAATGTCAAGTTTTTAAAATTTGTGGCTAATCGGCTTTCTTATACTATATCTCATTATAAACTGACACCAGCGAAGCACAATTCAGTAGAAATAAGTTTATAGAATGGGGTGGATGGTTCCTTGTTCTTGTTATGAACTTTTGAAGATTATTTTAGGTTTACACAGACAAAACCAATAAAGTTTCCTGAGCAAAATGAATGAAATTCACTAGGAAACAAAATATCTTTCCACAAACCACAGCACACTAACTAGGGAACCTTTTGTATCAAAGAGTCATGGGGTGAGAGGCTATTGTCTGAATACCACAAGGTAAAAAAAAATAAGAAGTGACTAGCTCGGAAGTCTGTGTGATTGCTGCTTGACTTAACTCACTCCCAGGTAGCCATCCTTGGAGACAGAATCATTTGCCTTTTAATAGACAAGTAAATGGAGGCTCAGAGAGGTGCAGTAACTGGCCCAAGCTCACACAGCCAGGAAGTGGCAGAATCTGGATCCACAAGTTAAGTGTACCTGGCTGCCATGACTTTGTTCTTTCGCACCTTGGCGCTCAGGGAATTCAGTCTTCTCAAAGCTCTTCTGACTCCAGCATAGCCCCATTCAGTGCCTTATCACCTTGAAGGCAAGACACTTATTTAACCAGCATCCTACCTGCTGTAATTCAGACTGAACAACCTCTCCAAATCAGAAATGAGAAATCTTTCTACAAAGAGCTTCATGTTCTTTTTTTTTACAGATAGGGTCTTGCTCTGTTGCCAAGGATGGAGTGCAGTGGCACAATTACAGCTCATAGCAGCCTTAAACTCCCAGAGCCAAGCAATCCTGTCCCAGCCTCCTGAGTAGCTAGGACTACATGCATGAGCTACCACACCCAGCTAATTTTTTTTTTTTTTTTTTAACAGAGACAGGGTCTCATTATGTTGCCTAGGCTGGTCTCCAACTCCTGGCTCAAGCAATCTTCCTGCCTCAGCCTCCCAAAGTGTTGGGATGGCAGGCAGGAGCCACCATGCCCAGCCATCATGTTCTTAAAGAGAGGTATCAACCACGCCCTTTATTCTCCCTCAAGGAAACTACTGCACTTTCTCTAACCTGTGAAAAGGACTATTTTCCCTCCACTGGGGAATTTCTGCATGCACACACTCCCTCCCTCCTCTTATCAGCCTTTGCAATCAACAGCAACCTGAACTGGACTCAGCTTTCTAAGGATACTGAAGAAATAGGTATGATATTTACAACGTGGTAAAAGTGAGCCATGCCATGGACATCTTTAGGAAACTCACTTGAGAACACAGGAAGTGACCCAGAATCAAGACAGGGGGCTGGTCCCAAGGGAAACAGACACCAAGCCAATACCCCTGGGATCTAGCCAGGGCTACTGATGCTGAATCAGCCCTCTCAATCCCCTGCTCCATCACTTTTCATAACGAGTCTAATAAATTAGTGTTTCTCTCTGCCAATCAATCAGAGCCCATGCATATGGCTGCTGTCAGCATCCTCTGCAGGCAGAACTCCACACAGGGCCTCAAGTCTGTCAACGATCTCAACCGTACATTTGCAGCTACACTGGGTTCTTCCCCCTTCACTCTCAATTTGTCACCTCAGTTACAGTCAAGAGGAAAATATAGGAAGCACATTCTGGGACCAATTTGCTGCCCAAAGGGATTGTGAAATTCTAGCAACAAAAACAAGGTTAATAATGATATCATTATTATCAATGGATAATAGTAATTGTCATGATTATCATAGTCAGCCCCATGACTCCTACTTGCACTAAACACACACTAGGTGCCAGGCACTTTGCTAAAATAATTTACCAGGCTGATTAATCCTCAGACAGACTGTACAATGTAGTGATAATCTCCATTTGTAGGGATGGACTGAGGTTCAGAGAAATTGAAGAAAGTGAAAGGTTATGGAGCTAGAAAGTGATGGAGCTGGGATCTCAAGCCAGACACACTGATTCTGGAATCTCAGTGAAATACCTGCACTGCCTCCTTCCTAGTACCTTATCATGGTGCCTCTGCTATTCCCTGCATCCCAAGCATGCCCTCTCCACACACAGCAGGGAAGAGAACTGCTTGAGTCTGCAATCTCGGTTTGCCACTTAGTCACTGGGCCTCAGTTCCTTCATCTGTCAAGTGGTAAAATAAAGGGTTTGCCATGAAGAGTTAATGAAATGACACACAGGAAGCCCTAGCACAGAAGGAGCTTCCAGTGAGTGTCATAGCTATTACGGTCCCAACCATGGTACAAAGAAGACAATTTTGAAAACCTCAAGTCCTCACCCTCATCTCTGACACTCTATATTCTAAAATTCACAGAAAAGAGACATCAACATCTTGGGGAAATGCAGAACTAGCAATGAACAAGGTGATTGCACAAGTTCATCTATTATGCTGGCAAAGATCTAATTTTGTTCTCAGAAGAAATGAAGAGGGAAGCTGATTCAGATGACGGTGATTAGATGGAGTGAGCAGTGGTTTGCACACCACATTTTGAGTGGCTATCAGAGCAGCTCCAGCTGTGACTGCATGATGCCCAAGGACTGCCTGTAACCAGGCAGGTGGTCCAACCGCTCCCTCAAAATCATACTCAGAGCATGAGCCTAGATAAAGAGGCCAGAGATGCCCTGGGCAACCCAGGGCCTTGAGACTCCAAGGAGACAAACAACAAAACAAGAGCCAGATTGCACCAGTGCAGAAATCTAGCGAGGCTCTTACACAACGATAAAGTAATATTGCAATAAATAGAAACAAGTGCCTTGTTTTCCTTTTGTGGCTCTAATGGGCTCAGCATCACTTCTCAGAGCAACTCAAGCTATGCAGCAAGACCTCCCTAACCACTGCACACATTGCCTCCCACCTCCCTTGTGTCTTGCAAAGGCAGCAAAAGAGGCCATGTGCACAGTGATGAGCATCAGGGGCTGTGGACTCAGACTGTCAGGTTCAAAATCTTGGAAGTGCCTCTTACCTGCTGTTGTGTCCTTGGACAAATTGCTTAACGCCTGCCTACACCCCACTCTCTATCTGCAAAATGGGAATCTGAAAAGCACTAACCTCAAAATGTGTGAGAAGCATCAAATGGAATAATTCATTATTTCCATATGGGCCTTCTGCCGTGTGCCTTGCACCACGCTAGATGCTAAGGAGATAGTGATGTCCAAACAGGTGTATGCATGGTCCACCTGCAGTTGACCATGCAGTGGAGTAAGAGAAAAAGCATAAAACAGAGTCACTCAATAAAATATAAGATGCCCCTGGGATGGCTGTAAAAAACGAGAATCCGCACAGGGAAACAGGGACAGTTTCTCTAAGCCTGGGGCTTTTGAGTTGTAACCTGAAGGAAGAGCAGGAAGTGAACAAGGTGAACTGCTGGGAGGGTGGGGGAGGCGATCACATGCCAGAAACACATAGCACAACACACAGCCATGAAGGTACAGTGCTTGGCTCAGCTTGTGCTACGTAGGAAGAGTTCAATCCATATACACTTATTCTGATGTTCATGTCACATATAATAGGCAATAATGGAGTTCCAGTATTGTGGATAAAGAGACAGTCAATGTGGGAGGAAAACTGGATTGTCCAGGTGTCCAAACCCTCCATCAAATTGCACCTCAACCTTCTAAGGGCAGGGTAGCCTCTGAAGATGGACAATGTCAGCTGCACTCAGAGCTCTCCATAAGCAACCCACTTTGCACTGTCAATATCTGTTATTACCCTGGCCCACACCTACCAATGGGAGAATCTGTGGCCATAGTCTGAAAGGGAACCTACCCGGACAGACGATCAATAAAGGGCATCTGAGTGCAACTGTTCTCAGGGTACTCCCAGGAGAGATGTCAGTCAAGCCATCAAAAGGATGTGGTGGTGGGAGGGTGCGGCTGCTCATGCAGGCACACATGAACACATGATGTTGCCTCTTTGAAGGGAGGCGCCAGAGAAAGAAAATCTAAGTAGGCTAATGTATGCAGATGTATCCTCCCAGGGTCTTCCACCCTCACACAAAGAACATTACTGGAAAATGAGGTTCTTTTTCCCTATAAAGTAATCCCTCTTCTTGAATGAAAGATTTTAGTGTAAGCCCTAAAAAGTAGGTGGTGGTGGGGAATCGAGTTTAATTTCTCAGATGTTGCAAGGCTTACCTTTTCAGATGTCACTACGTCCACAGACCAAATCTGGTTATAGAAATGAATTGAAACTTTGAAAAAATAGAGCTGGCCGGCCAGGAAGGCATGCTTGTTTATTCACTCATCTCAAAAACACCTAACAATTTTCCCATAATGTTTAAGACATAAATATATCCTGGTATCTCTCTGCATGAAATCCCCCAATGGTTTCCCATTAGAATAACAGCCAGGGTCCCTTCCGAGGCCTCAAGGGCCTATAGGACCAACCTTCAACTGTATGATTTTGTCACTATTCCAGCCTCTGGATCTTTGTGCTTGTTGGCCCCCTTCTCTGAAACGCCCCCCAAGCAGACAACTATCCTAGAATGGAAGTCTGTTAGGACAAGGTATCTGCATGTATTGATCACTCTGCACTTGAAGTGCTTTCAATAGTGCTTGGCACACAGTGGGTGCCTGATGAACACTCAGGAATTCACAGAAAGTAGGGGTGAATGAGGCTGGGCGTGGTGGCTCACGCCTGTAATCCTAGCACTTTGGGAGGCCGAGGAGGAGGGTGGATCACTTGAGGTCAGGCGTTTGAGACCAGTCATGGGGAAACTCCATCCCTACTAAAAATACAAACACTAGCCAGGCGCGGCAGAGCACACCTGTAATCCCAGCTGAAGCATAATAATCACTTGTACCCAGGAGGTGGAGGTGGCAGTGAGCTGAGATCACACCACTATACTACGGCCTGGGAGACAAGGTGAGACTCTGTTTCAAAAAAAAGAAAGCAGAGATGAGTAGAAAAGTCATTGGATAAATGTATGGATCCATACAGATCAGCTACTTCTTTTCATGTACTTCTCAGGTCAAATATCTCCTCTCTGGAATGTCCCCCCAAGTCACCATCACACTATAATTTTTGGAACCCTTTTCATTATCCTTATGAAAATATATTTCAACGTCTTGCTTATGACGCGGCTTCCCCCATGGCAATATAAGCTACAAGAAAGCAAAGTTCTCGTCTGCCTTATTCACCAAGCACAGGGTCTAACATGTGGTACATTCCAAATAAATATTTCTTGCATTAGCCACTCCTTCCCCTAAGACAACACACTCTTCTGTAGCAGCAGGCCACAGTCACCCATGTCTCTTTGACTAGCGAACAATGACAAACCAGTGGTAATGAGTGACAGTGCTCACAATGACTACAGATTCAAAAAATGAGGACAGTTGCCTGTGTATATAACTCCACGCGTCATTTTTCATAAACACTCCTAGCCCTACGACCGAGTCTAACTGTGTTCACAGTTGACATCATCTGAAAGTGCTGGATCCCCTTGTTTTGAAGCTCCATCACTGATTGATTCTTTAATTAAAGTTTTAATATTTATACCTGTGCCTCGAGGCAGTATTTTAAATAATGGAGGTAGACATTGGGAAGAGCCTCGTGGCTTCTTTAAAAACATCGCCTCGGTGTTTGAGGTCTCCGGCACGACACTGTAGGTAAATGTGAAAGCGACAGATTAAGGAATGATTTTAGGAAAGTCAGCCAGTATTAATTTGTGGATGATGCTTACTGTGTAACTCCCATGCTGGGTGGCAAAGGCAGGACGAGCTGCCCTCTGTCCTTCAGAGCAAACGTGCTAGGATTTCAATAGTCTCCTTACACGCCACTGGGAAATCGCTGCGTCTCCAAAGTATTTTCTGTGTCAAATACGATTTCCCTCTTGGAATGTGTTCATTACTCCACACATCAGCTTAAAGGATGCAAACGAAATGGTCTAATTTTTGGAAAGGTGAAATGTCAGATTCCTATACAGGGCAGACCCAATTTTCTGGATATAAAAAATATGTATTATCAGAAAGGACTTTGATAAAATATAATAGCTTGCAATGGTTCAAGCTAAAAGGACTAAGCTTAATTTTTTTCTAAAATCATCAGAGACATGAGGATATCTAGAAGACCTGTGCTCAAACCTTACAGGAGCAGGATATATATATATATATATATATATATATATATATATATATATATATATATATATGGCTTCAATTATAATGAGAAGAAAAATAGGGCAGAGTGGGTCAATTCCAGGAGGAGAAACCCGCTCAGACCCATGTTTCAGCTTCATTTCTGAGTGGAAAACTCTGTAGCTTCAGGGTGATGTAAAAAACGGTACGTTCCACGGACAGCAAGATTTATTACAACATTACTGAAACTTTATACCTGTTGATTAGATCAGCAAATCCTCATATCCCTGGCCCCTGAGACCCTGGCCACAACCTTCTACTCTCTGCTTCTATGAGTTTGACGATTTTAGATCCCCGAATCCCTCATGCAGTAAACGTAAATAACTCCTTCAGATCTCCTATACAATACTATCCTTAAAACAGTCATGTATGATATACTTAGAAATCTTTTCACAGGGTACAGCCCATGTTGTGTTCTTGCCACAACAAAACTAAAATTCTTTCTAAAAACTGGATCAAGGTATTTGTGCATTCAGTTCGTTTATGGGCAAATGTGTGCCACAGATGTTTATATGTTTATACAATTAAATACTATCACAAATTGTTTAAATACTATCACAAATTGTTTTTTGTTTGTTTGTTTGTTTTGTTTTGTTTTTGAGGCAGGGTCTCATTCTGGTCACCCAGGCTGGAGTGCAGTGGCGTGATATCGGCTCACTGCAGCCTCAACCTTCTCAGGCTCAGGTGATTCTCCCACTTCAGCCTCCAGGGTAGCTGGGATTACAGGTGTGCACCACCACACCCATCTAATTGTTTGTATTTTTAGTACAGACAGGGTTTTGCAAAGTTGTCCAGGCTGGTCTTGAACTCCTGGACTCAAGCAATACGCCCACCTCAGCCTCCCAGAGTGATGGGATTACAGGCATGAGCCACTGTACCTGGCCACAAAATTTTATATCTAAACATACTAATTGCAATGTGTGAATCCCAGGATGAATGATAAAGCCACTTCTAATATTCTTCGATTCTTGTGTTTTCAAAATATTCTACGTATTAAATAAATGATGTTCTAATTTAAAAAAAAACAGATTTGCTAAGGTAATACTTTCATCCCAGGGGGCCAAGGAGATCAAGTCCTTTCAGTGGGTCAGAAGAAATGTACAACTGCTGCAAAAACAATTTCAGGTGCTTGTCAAGACAGCAAGTCAAATGCCACCAACCTATATCTTGGCCAGTGGGTGGGCAACTTGTCCGCGATCCTCCTTGGAACATGCAGAGAGCAGAATGGGAGAGCTTGAGGCTTCTGTTCCTTATTTAAAAGAAAATGTGTGTGTATAAGGCAAGCCACCTGCCTTTCCTGTACCACTCGGTGCTACAAGGCTCAAAAATTAGAGCAATCTACTTGAAAGAATAAAGAAAGAAAACTCATAGAATTCAGGCACTTACCATGTGCCAAACTGTTCTAAATGTTTAGTGCTTCAAGTAGTTTACCCCCAAACCCTCTGAGGACAGAACTACGACTGAAACTCTGATTTTACAGGTGACAACCCGAAGCTCAGAGAGGTAAAGCAACTTGCCCAAGGTCACACAGCTGGCAGATAACGGAGCCAGAAGCCCTGTGCTCTTCTGAGCCATAAAGTTCCACTCTCTGGACCCCTAAGGTGTCACTTCCACTACTGCGAGGAATGATGACTTTTCTTCCTAACCCGAGGCAACCATAAGCTAACTTAAGGAAAGCCCAGGGGATTCTTCCAAACGGAGGGCCTCCCTGACGAGCTCAAAGAGGACACAGGTTTTGAGTCAGCCCCACTTTTTACCAGCACAGCTACTGCCAGCACCACCTTTACCCTTCACAGGCCCCAGGTCCTTTGCTTCTGAACATAAAAGATCTTAGCTAAAAATAAATCTGCCAGTAGCTCCAGCCGGGGCCTCTGTGGTCACTTAAAAATTGAAAGAATCCAGGCGCTCTCATCTTTTTTTTCTCTCTTTTGTAACAAAGATAAAATGATAAATGGAGGGGAGATGAACTAGGACAGGGGGCAGGGAAGGGATCGCAGGCTGGGGCATGTCCTAAACTTGGGCTGTCAAGGCCAGGCCTCTCTGCACAACGGAGTTTAAAAATAAAAATAAACAATCATTATTCTAATAAAGGAAAACCCAAGTTAGGAGACATGATGTTTCAACTCAAACAAAGCTATTTCACCACACTCCCCCACTTCTTTTCAAGTTCAACTGAAAAGACCCGCCTTTGGGGTGCCAATTGCCCGGAATGCCTGACCAGGATTTCCAAGCTCTTCAGTAGCCGCACCCCAGATGTTCCAGTGCCAGCAGGTGCACCCCAGCTCTGGCCCACACATGAGCGATGAGCTCTCCCAGCCCCCTGACCATTCCCTGGCAGCAAGGAATGGAGTTGGGGGCTCCAGGACAAGGTTAGATCGGGGTCTTCCCCTCCCTTGCTGAATGGACAGCTTCCGGGCTCCGCGTGACACCTGGTCCCCGCAGCTGGCGCCAGGGAGGCTCCAGGAGCTCACAGCCAAGTGGCCTCCTGGGCGGTGGGGAGATGGGAGCGGCGCCCCACTAGCCCCGCCCTCGCTTCCATAGCTGGACAATTGGTTGATTGGAGCTGACAAGCCCCCCCTGGCCTGCACAACAACACAGGTCTAAGATCTGCTACCCCTGTGTTTCCTTCTCTGGGGTGAAGGTTCTCTAAGGCTCCCAGGAACCAGGGGCACAGCAGGAGTTTCCCATTCGCGGGTTTCCCGGCTGGCCCCCTCCCCTGGGGTCGAGGTGGCACCGCGGGGCATCGATTCCAGTGCCAGTAAACACAGCGGCGCTTTCTCCACCTAAGTGAGCTTTCTCTTCCCCTCCTCCCACAAGGGGTTCGGGGCACCTAAACGCCCTCCCGGGTCACTAAGATGCCTCCTCCTGCACACCCTGCGGGCGGAGGCAGCGGTCCGGGGGCGCGCTGAGTGCACGCTTGCAGCCGGCCAGGGAGACTAATCAAAGTGCGCAGGCAGGCTCCCGCTGCTCCTGGCACCTAGGACTCGCTCCCAGGAGGACGGACGAGGTAGCCTGGATGCTTCGGAGGGGCGCTCTGGGGCAAGGAAGGACGTGCCTCTGGAAGCGACGCACAAGGGGGCTCAGGGTCTCGGCCTCCTGGGGGTAGGGGGGGACACGCCTCGAGATCTTTCCACACACCCTGAAAAAGTTCCCGTCCAGAGCGCCCAGACTGGCGCTAGGAGGAGGCTAGTTCTCGGGGACCTAGCGCTTCCCTCCATGAGACCTTCTGGACCTGACCCACCAGGTCAGGGTGGGTGCAGAGGCGATGACTCCGCCTGGACTTACCTAGAACTCCCGGCGAGCCCGGCTGCGGTCACGTTCTCGGCCCCAGACCCCCGAATTCCCGTGCGCTCTCTGCACCCCCAGCCACACTCACCATAAGCTGGAGGCGGCGGAAGGGGGTGCTGGCTTCTCACGCACTGTCCGCAACTTCGCGGGCAGGTCAGCCCCGCCCTGGCGCGCCTGCCTGGGCGCGGCGAGGGTCCGGACAGGCGGGGACCCTGGCGGCCACTGGGTGGGGGTCTGGAGCGCAAGGACTCTCAATCCCGGGCGCGCGGTCCGCTCCTGCTCTCTTTGCCTGGGCAAGAAGCTCGGAGTTCTCCTGCTCCGGACGCCGGGGCGGGGCCCACGGCTGGCTGTCCCCTCCAGATGTGGGGTGCTCGGCTCGGCTCACTCCTTCCTTCTTCAGCCCCGGAGGCGCGCGCGTGGGTCCAGCCGGTGCCGCCGCCTCTGCTGTTCCCGGGGCTGGCAGAGCGCCCCCGCCCCACCGCGGGTGCTGCTGGGGGGCTGGGGCGAAGGGGGAGGGATTCCCCTCCGCGAGTTCGGGTTTCCCCACCCGACGCGGCCCCTGGGCTCCGTCCGCCGTCCGCCACCCTCCGCGCTGCTTGGAGAACCACTTCAGGGCAGCGCAGCCAGTCCCACCGACTCTGGCTGGAGGAGGCGGCGGCAGCGCGGCTCGCACGGGGACTGGAAAGGAGGTGACCTTCAAACCCCGCGCTCGGGAGACCAGGAAGGGGGCTGGGGTGATCGAGGGAGCGGTGTGTGCACCCAGACGGCCAGCAAGAGCGCTTGTAGGAGGGCGGGAGAGAATAAAGAGGAAATCTTCCAATAAAAATATAGATTAGAAAATAAACAAAGGAGAGCCGGAGAGAGCGCGAGAAAATGTGTGCATGTGTGTGTGTGCGTGTGTGTCTGTGTGTGTGTGAGCGCGCGACAAGCAGCGAGCAGCCCCGGCTGCGGAGCCAAAAATAATCTGGTGCGCGAGGGAGCGCCCCCTCCCCCTTCCCCTCGCCAGCGCCGCCGCCGCCGCGGTCACGCGTGCAGCCCTGGATTCCAGCGGGCGGCGGCGGACACGCGACCCGGTACCCTGGTCTCCTGGCCTAAAGGGGAAAGAGGGTGAAAGTTGGATGCTGGGGCAATGAGCCCAGGACTTTCACCTGCGCCCGTCCTCGTCCTGGTAGTCCCCAGGTGGGCTCACTCATTGAGCACCAGCGCCCTCCTCCCAACCCCAATCAAAGTAAACAAATCCCCCCCTAGAGACGCCAAGTGGAGGCAGCTTCTTGCCCCAGTCCATTTCTTCTCTGAGGAAGTTTTCTGGCAAGTCTTCAAATCTTCCTGCCAGGCAGAGATCGAGCCCTATCCAAGATTCAAAAAGTTCTCCAGGCTGGATGGGATGCAGGGCTGGGGTGGGTGCGGCTGGCCTGGGACGCCCCCACCCCTCACAGCTGGGCCTCTCCTGTCCTGCCCCCTTCCTGGCCACCTACTCCTGCAATGGACGCTGAAGGTGTCTAGGGATTGTCCTCCTAGCAGATGTCTTACAGCCAGAAGCCCCATGACGCCTTAATACACACTAGCACTTAATAAGCATTTACTTTCCACCAGATGCTGTTTTAAGCACTTTACATGGAGTCTTTTCAACAACTGGAAGTAGATACTGGAGGTTTATCCATTTCACAGATGCTTAGAGAGATTAAAGCAATATTTCTCCCTTCCTGGGTCCCACTCTGGACTGGAGTGAGAAACTCTGCTCTTCCCCTACCTTTTCCTTTCCCTCCCTTCCTTCCTTCCTCCCTCCCTTCCTTCCTCCCTCCCTTTCTTCCGTCCTTCTTTCCTCCCTTCCTTCCTTCCTCCCTTCCTCTTTCTTCCACAAATATTCCAGGGGGTTTTGTTGTACAATAAAGTCAGTCTGAGGTTCAGTGAGTTGTAATTTGTTCAAGGTCACATAGCTGGCAAGGAACCAGGATTCCCCAGGCAGTCTACCTAATTTTATGTGGCACCACCCTGCCTTCTGAAGGGCAGATGGCATTGGACAAGGCCAGATTCCAGCCTTGAGCACTTGATCTGAGGCTCCTGTTCATTTTCCCATCCTGTGATGTGACTGTGTTTGCACTTATACCATGGATCCTCTTATAAGAAATGCTGTAAGCTTTCCAAAACAGGGGGCCATGTGATGTGCATTCCTTTGTACTAGATGTACGTGTATTTCCTAGCGCCCATCAAGGAGCAGATTCCTTAAGGGTTCCTCTTGCAATCCTATCGGGCTGGGGTTTCTTTCAACCTCAGAATAAAAGAAAGGGAACTTCTGCCTATAACTATATTACTTTTTAAAGCATGCAATATGTAATCATCATTTGAAAAAGTAAGTTTGCAAAATCCAGAAAGATATCTTTATAATTGGCCCCAGCGATTTTGCAATTTGGGTTGATTTTTACCATATGTTTCCTTAGGATTCTCTTTGATAATAATATATTTGTATGTAAGCAATTTTTTTTCTTTATACTAGTCTCATCCTTCAGTGATAGCAAAATGAAACCATAAATCTGGGTTGGTAACATCATAATCATTTCCCCCAGAAACTGTTTACAATGGGAAAACCGCCGAATTTAAATGTAATTGTCTAGCCATGCAGGGAGATGAGATGGGTTGTAAAAGAGGTATTCTCAATTTAAAAGCAAATTATCAATAATGATAGAAGAAATAAATGGCAGTTAATGGGAAATTCTGTTGAAATATACTGTTTTGTGCAAATTCACCAACAGGAATTGTTTGTCTATTCGCCTTCATTTTTTATTCCAGAAAGGAACAAATGAATGCAATCATTCAAGGCAGTAACATCAGCTGTTGTTACATTAAAATGGGTAATTGCTGGGCCCTTTGATTATTTTTAATACATATATATATTTACCATTGGAAATAAAACATATTCATCTATCTGAAAATCAAGTTCAGCTTGAGTCTGCTCTAATTTATTTATTGTAGAGTAGAAATAGGCTTAGATAGATTAGTGATGAGTGTTAGGCACGACTCACTGGTACCTGTATTGCTACATGGCTTAAGAATATGAGTGTGAGAGGCATCCATTACAATTTAAAACAAAATTAGAGTAAAGATCAATATGGCATGCCATTATGCTATTCATTTGGAAAGTATTAGTTTCTTTCTCACAATGACCTTTCACATTCCAAGTACAGTTTTTCCTGTCATTTCTCCATGTTGAGCAACTGGAAGATAAATGAGAGGTGCTGAAGTTGACACCTCCCAGGACAACCTAGGGCCAAGAATCGCCCTGCTATGGTTAGAAAGAACCTGGAGACTTTGGCTCCTCCTACTGGAAATGAAAAATACTTTCCAATTTGTGATCTAAGCCAATGTCAAAAATGGTACCTTTCATAAAGCTGGTTTAAAAAGAACAAGGACTTTGTAGCCTTGTACTTGGCTGAGAGCTCTCTAAAGTGTAAATTTCATCATCTTACTTTAAAACTTAGGATCTTCCTATAGCTCTTCATTATTCCCCAGGATAAGGTCTAAAGTTGTCCATGTGGTTTACCAGCTCCTGGCTCTTTTTAAGTTCACTGTGTGACCCAGGAGGGCTTTTCTCTTGTTGTATCCAATCTTTTGTATATGTTGTTCCTCCAACCAGGAATACCCTTACATACTCTCTTTTCCTGGATAGCTTCTGTTTAGTTTTTAGATCTCCATTTCAATATCACTTTCTCCCTGCCAATCCCTCAACTCCCTACCCAGCCCCCCATAGGCACAGATAAGGTGTTCTTGTGAACTTCTCTAACACCTCCATTTACCTTTACCCTGTCATTTGTCTCAGCTTACTGTAAATGTTGTTCTCTTCTATTAAACTAAAAGGTCTTTACATCAAAGATTTGTTCCCTGATGCACAGCACCAGCCACATAATAAGCTCAATAAATGATAGGTGAACCTTCCTTCTTCCCTGCAGTAGATTGCTGTCTAAATGGGCTAACCACTTTGGAATGAAATGAGAAGTCAACCTGCTCATCCATTTATGTAGTCCTTTGTTCTTTCAGTCATCAAACATGCATCCTTCTTGAGGCTAGTCCCCCATGTAAACCATTTAGTATATAAACTAGACTCAATTTCTGCACTTGAGAAGCGTACAGTCCAATAGCATATGCAAACACATAAATAAGTGATTGCAACTGTCTTGAAACATTTGGCCAATACAGAGCAGGAGCCTATAGCCAGATATGGCAGAAGGGCAGAAGGTCAGGCAAAGCATTCTAGAGAAGATTATGTCTAAATAGAGAAGATAAATAGGAATTCCCCAGAGAGTTGGGTGATGGATATTCCCGAAGGAGAATACAGCTTATGAAAGTGCATGAAGCAAAACAGCATAGCTCCTTCTAGGAACAGCAAATCTGTTCAATATAAATAGAGTCCTGTTGAAGTAAAGGGGCTGGACAGTGGTGAAAGAGCCAAGAGAGTAGAAGCTGGAACTAAAGATATGGGCTAGGGAAGGCCCAAGGCAGGCTCTGAAATGATTTGTAAGGCGTATTTGCTTTACCACAGGCAGTGGAGAGTGACTGGTTAGCTTTTCAAGATGCACCATTACCATAATGATTTCCACTGCCAGTGCTCTGGGCTTCACTCTGCCTTCACTGATGTTTCAATGACCATTTTCTCCATTATTATCTTATATTTGTTTAATAACTTTTCCAGAAGGTCAGTGTAAACATCCAGTGAATTCCAGGGATTTGTAGATTACTCCAAAGTACTCTAGGATTTTTAAGAGATTATCAGTGATATATTAAACAGAATAGGAAAAGGATGAAAAAAGCAAGCTAAAAAAATCTAAGATCTAAAAATCTAAGAAGGCCAGAGGGTGGTGGCTCTTGCTCATACCTGTAATCCCATCAGTGTGGGAGGCTGAAGTGGGCAGATTGCTTGAGCCTAGGAGTTTGAGACCAGCCTGGGAAACATTGTGAAACCCCATCTCTACAAGAAATTTAAAATATTAGCCAGGCGTAGTGGTGTGCACCTGTAGTCTCAGCTACTTGGGAGGCTGAGGTGGGGGGATTGCTTAAGCCTGGGAGCTTGAGGCTACAGAAAGCTGCAACCACACCACTGTACTCCAGCCTGGGCAAAAGAGTGAGACTTGGTCTCAGAAAAAAAAAAAAAAATCAAGTAGCCAAGCATCCTTTTATTCCTCCTCCCAAGGATACCTTTCAATAGCAGTCACAGAAGAGTTGATACAATACTCAAATGTATCCATAAATGACTCTGGGTTCAATAACATGATTTGCACAATTTAAATATTATATAAGACCTACTTTGCCCACAAGTTCTCAGTCTTCAGACTTACCTGAAGGCTTTCTCACAAACGGAGTCAACTAATGAACTAATTAAAACAGTCAGTCTGAGGACCACAGGGGAATGGATTGCACCTTATATTCTCTGTTCCCCCTCAGTCCTTGGGCACATGGCAGATACTCAATATATAGTTATTGATTGCTTGAACTCACTCACCATCTATCGTGTAGGTCAGGGTTTTGATATTAACCAAGGCATTTAATACTGAGAATGAGCTATCCGGTGTCCACAGATGAGGTCTCTTTTTTGTGAAAAGACACCAACTTTTACACTCTGTTTCAATGTGTCTTTGAAATAGTAAACATGATAGTTTTTCCTCTTCTACTTGGGCTCATTACTTTTCCTCTCCTGCCTTCATCCCCTTAATAAGATGGAGAAAATAGTAATTGTAGCGAAGATAGCACCTTAAGCAATGGTCATGATGATAACAAAAACAGCTACAAAAGTAACAAGCGTGTGGTATTTACTATATAAGCTCTTTGATTGTGTCATCTCATTTAGTCCTCACAGTGTAACTCTAGGTGTAAGTACCATTATGATTTCCTTTTTATTTTTTAATTTTTTTATTATACTTTAAGTTTTAGGGTACATGTGCACAACGTGCAGGTTTGTTACGTATGCATACATGCACCATGTTGGTGTGCTGCACCCATTAACTCGTCATTTAACATTAGGTATATCTCCTAATGCTATCCCTCCCCCCTCCCCCCATCCCACAACAGGCCCCGGTGTGTGATGTTCCCCTTGCTGTGTCCAAGTGTTCTCATTGTTCAATTCCCATCTGTGAGTGAGAACATGCGGTGTTTGTTTTTTTTTCCTTGCGATAGTTTGCTGAGAATGATGGTTTCCAGCTTCATTCATGCGGCACTATTCACAATAGCAAAGACTTGGAACGAACCCAAATGTCCAACAATGATAGACTGGATTAAGAAAATGTGGCACACATACACCATGGAATACTATGCAGCCAGAAAAAATGATTTCCTTTTTAAATAGATGAGCAAACCAAAGCTTGAAAGGAGGAAATTCAGTGTCTTGCCCAACCTCACAGAGCTGGCTAGTGGTTAGGGTGGGACTCAAAACTTAGTCTGTTTTGTGTCAGAGCCAGGTTCATGAGACATAAATCATGATACAGCTTGTCTTTTTGTTTACTAGGACTCATCTCCATGTAGCCAGGCTTAGAATCATGTCAATGATTCATGATCATGAGGGTGGAGATTCCTAACCAATTGGTCTTAGAGTAAAAAAATACAAAGGGAGGTTCAGTAATCTGCAGCACCAAATGGGAGCCTGCCTATATAAAGAACACTTTGGAAACAAATATTTTGAGCTTCATCAGATTCAAGTAAAAATTCCTAATTTCTTGGCTAATAATAAGTAGAAACTAAGCTGTGTCTTTGATTTAGGGCAGGCTTGTTTATATGCTATTTAGTATAACTTTATGAAACATACTATCATTCATCTTTTAGAAATAAGAGAACGGAGCTCATGAGTAGGACAGCCTGCGTTCATATTCCATATCTACTACTTAATAACTATGTGAGCTAAACAAGATTTTTTAAAAACATCACTATTCACTTCCCTGTACATAAAATGGGGACAATGACAACAATGATGATGATGATGATATAATTAACATATTAATAGTTACTATTAATACAATGGACAGTGCAGTTGATTCCCATCTCCAAATATGTGAACTATTCTCCTTGTAAATGATTGCTTCAGGAACTGTCATAGGTTCCCAGTCACCTGATCTAGAAGATTGTTATCACATTTTAGGAAACATTTCCTTTATCCAAGTGAAAGCCACAGGAAAATACATTTTTTTCTTTACTTCCAGACGTTTTCTCATGGGATTTTGACCTCTGGACCCCCCCACAGGTACCTTGCAATGAGCCTGAGGACAAATTAATACTGAAGATGGCAGGGCAGGGAAGAATAAAGGACCAGTAACATCCAGGAAATTGTGAAGCTGCTAAATCAACGGACTTCCAAAACTACCATACTGCTGCATTCCCTGTTCCATGAGATGACACATCCCCTTTCTGCATTAGCTTGTTGAAGATGACATATTGCCTATAGCAGGGTTTCTCAAACTTAGCACTACTGACATTTTGAGCCAGATAACCCTTTGCTGTGGAGGGACTCCCTGGGCACTGTGGGATGTTCAGCAGTATTCTTGGCTTCTACCCATTAAGTGCCAGTACTCCTCCCAAATGTGTACAGATATTTCCAAGTGCTCCCCAAGGGGCAAAATCTTCCCAGGTAGGAACCACTGTTCTAAAGCATCCTCACCAATATGGCAATAGTGGTGGTGGTAACAGAACTACTAATAGTAACATATGAATAGCAATTAGCATACATTTAGCCTTACTATGCACTAGGCACTAGGTCTATACCTCCATTCAGATTCTCATTGAGTCCTCATAACAACACTGTAAACCAGATTACCGTCCTCATTCTACAGATGAGGTCTAGAGAAATGAAGACATTTGCTCACAGTCGCCAAGGTAGTAAGCAATTAATTTAGGATCCAAATCCAGCTCAGTGATGATTCTTCTCAACCAGCATTGTCGGGAGAATTAAATGACAGAATCCACGAGAAATTTCTCACCGTTGTGCCTGGCACACGGTAACAGCTCTGTGGAAGTGAGTGGTGACTTCCTCAGAACAGCCATACAACAGGGTCATCTTGAAGAAATGCAAGATGGTGTGGGCGATGCCACCTTACAAATATTGTAGTTCACTCCTCTCATGCTTCATATTGGGCTGAGTGTTCCAGCCAACACCCTTTTACCTCAAACTAACAAAGATGACAAGATCACCACTGTCCATGATAACCCAGACCTGATCACAACCTCCTCGTCTCCAACTCGGAGAGTAAGCGCAAGTCCTCAGTGTGCGTGGTCATTAGCAAAAAGTGGTCACCAGCTTTGCTCACTCACTGATGGATGGTAAATTGGGAGACACATGCAAGCTTCATACTGCTGCTGCGTGGAGCAGCAAGAGGTCATTACATGCCCGTTTAGGACTTGTGCAGAAGAGTAAAAATAAAAATATTTTTGAGAACATACTCTATGCCAAGCCTGAGACATGACCTTTAACTACAGAGAAGCCTACACGGCAGTTGTAGTACTATTCCCATTTTACAGATAAGGAAAACTGAGGCTCAGAGGAAAATAAGTAAATTTTCAAAGCTTACAAACTTAAGCTCAAGACTTCGTTTTTAAATCTTTAACAGTCTGATATACCCAAAACCTCTGTTTATGTATAGGGGATCCAAAGGCCAATAAAAAAAAACACTCTGTAAATTTTCTAAAGTTCCACTAAAAATCATTTTGTAAAAACAAAGGCTGTTTTAAATAGCTCCATCTAAAGTCAACCATGAAGGTTAAAAATGAGACTTATCAAGAGGGAAAAAAAGTTGCGAGTCAATGAGGTGTAAATAGTTAATGAATTTATAATCAGAACATAAATAGCTTTGCCTTAATGTACTAACACCTCAGGGGCGAAAATGTTCCCTCTATTAGCAGCACAGAGTATTGACAATCGATTTCTTTCAAATGCACTTAACTTTATTTTAAGTCCTAGTCTTTTTATTACAAATGGATAAGTAAAGATATTTAAGCCATTTAGGATGAAATATGCAACCTTACAAAGAAGAGTATGCATTTGCAGTGGTTACTGGTGGGTTATAGATGCTCCAAGAAGTAAAATACCTGTAAATTATAGTCACATAATTTACATTTCTGTGCTTCCACTTGTACCTTTATTATTTCTATTTATTCCTTATACTTCGATTAAGACACATGAACCACTAAAGAAAAAAAAATGACAATCCCTGGGAATGTCTTTTAGGACTATAAAGTAGATAATATGAGGGCAATATAAATAAATGGATAAAATTTTGGATTCTGGAACCTGAACATAAACATCTAACGGATACCGTTTGGGAATTTAGTCAAAAGTGAACTCCCATCCATGAAGCATGTTTACATCCACTTCAGCCTTCTCTGATAGGGTTCTTCTACACCATTGCTTTACGGGTGGCTCAACAAGTTCTGCTCATTAATCAGCGGACACTCTGTTTGCTTCCTCCAGAAGTCGACCATGAGATAAGTATTTGAATGTCAGTAGTGAACTGGGGAGGTGAATCCAGGAAACAATGGCCCAATGGCCAGGAGTGGGGAAGTAAATGGAGAAGAGACAGAAGCCAACAAAAAGAACGTCCTCAAGCAAGTTACCACTGTGGGTACCTGGAAATTATTCCAAATAAAGACTTCTTGGAGCTAGTACAAAACATACTCCCCAGAGTTATCACCCACCACCACCCCGGGGCAAGGGAGCTGGAATGTACATTCACCAGTTTCCATCACTTATTGGTGATGGTTGGTTATCCTGGGGAGGGGAGGTGTTAATCCTATACCACTTACAGCCTTCCTTGGACATGGATTGAGCAGAATTCAGCCACCAAAGAGAGTTGTCAGGTGCTGAGATTTGGAAGTCCAGCCTGCATGCATGTTAGCAGAAAACACCTGGGGATAGGAGGTGTGGGGCAACACAGCACCCTCAGTATTCTTAATGTCCCCAGGAAGAAAGAAGGGAAACTGTTAGCTTTGCTGCAGCAGCCACGTGCCTGATAAGAAAGAAAAACCCAGTATCTCTCCTCATCCATGGAGCTCCACTGACGGAATGTCAAAATGTGCTGTGGCTGTCCAACTGCAGTGTATGTAAGACTCATCTGTAATGCTTATCAAAGTCCAGATGCTGGGTTCCACGCTGGAGATTCTGATTCAGGAAGTATAGGATGAGAATGGGAATCTGAATTTTCAAATCCCCCTATACACACACACACACACACACACACACAGACACACACACACATACACACACTGCCCCATGTCACAGATGTCCCAAATGCCTGATAAGGAATATCAGTGCATTTTGTCCAACAACAGAATAACTTGTGGATAGGGTTGGAGGTGGGAGGAGGAGGGATTTCACGTGATTTTAAGATCTGAGGGCTTTGTGCATGGATATTTCCCTTCTCTTTGAAAACATGATTGCTTGCTGTGCTCTCAAACTCTCAGAAAGGAGGTAATTGTTAGCAGGGCTCTCTCTGAAGCACTGATTATGCACCATGAATATATTAAAATCTACAGGTATTTTGCAGGGAACCCATGGGAACACTCAGGAAGTGCCATTTCTAAGTCCCTGGAGCCATAACTAGGACTAAGAAACAGTGATGTAATGTATTAGGAAAAATAAACAAATTAGGCATCAGAAATTCTTGTCCCAGACTGGCAACTGGAGGCAGTCAAGCCCTGTGGAACATGCTTCTTTGTATCAAAGCCCTACTTGACTCACAGGTGTGAGAGCAAAGTGCAACCAAATGAAAATGAGTTGGCAGTTTTAAGGTGGTAGAAAAATGCAATGAGGTACCATCATGGCTTTTTGGTAGGTCTTTTTTAGAGAGCACAAAGTGGCAGTCATCCTGGACCTGGAATCACTGTTGAAGAATGTTGTGAACCCGTGTGCACAGAGGCTCTTTTACAATGGACAAGATGGAGAAAAAAAAAAAAAGTAAAAGACAAACCATATGCCTTATGATAGCAGGTAGAATTTTCTTGCATCCCTCTCTATTTTTAGTCGAAAAGGCATTTCACAGATGTCAGCAGCCATTAATAGACCAATAAAAGAAGGGGTAGCCAACTTGAGAGGCTGTCAATGAGAAGGCCATCCGTCTATTTGATTTCTCTACCTCTTCCTGCTTTGATTCGTCTCTGTGTTCAAAAGCTCTAAGACGAGCTTGCTTGCCATTATTCCGTAAGGCAATTAAGCAACTTGGCAATAAAAGCAACCACATTTTTCCTGGAGTAGTTCACGGAGAACACAGAACAGCACAGGACAGATGTTGAACCAAAACGTAGGTACTTATCTGAACACACTTCTTTGTGCCAAGGCTAAACGCTCTGCCAGGGTGCTGTGTCCATCTTTCCTCTGGGTTCTTTTTTCCAACAGTTAATCCTTCCCTCTGCTCCATCTTCAAACTCCCCTGGTTGTCAGGATATACACATGCTGAAGCTCTGGGATATGACTCCAGCTCCTTCAACTCTTCCTCAACCTTAACCGCAATCTTGATTTGGATGTGCCTCTAACCAGCAAGCTTTTTGAAAATGGTAATCCACATTTATCACCTCCAGCTTCTCCACCTTCTGGTGACCCCCTGCCATTTCCCATTCACACCACTCCACTAAAGCTACTGTCTTAGTATCTTCTTCATGCCGTGCCCATGTGCATTCCTGGATCCCAGCTGCTATTTCTTCATCATAGGATGTATTAACAATCCCCTGGCAGCTCTCTGTGGCTTCAGGAACACCACACTCCCGGCCACCTTCCTGCTTCTGAACTGCTCCATCCCTCTTGTCTCTTTATTCACTCTGCCTACACACTACCTTTTTTGGGGGGGCGGGGGGGGGATACAGTTTCACTATGCCACCCAGACTGGAGTACGGTGGCACCAGCTCGGCTCACTGCAACCTCTGCCTGCCAGGTTCAAGTGATCCTCCTGCTTCAGCCTCCTGAGTAGCTGGGACTACAGGTGCATGCCACCATGCCCGGCTAATGTTTTGTGTTTTCAGTAGAGATGGGGTTTCAACATGTTGGTGAAAAACTCCTGACCTCAAGTGATCTGCCCAAGTCAACCTCCTAAGGTGTTGGGATTACAGATGTGAGCCACTGCACCTGGCCCATACCACCTTTCTTAAATGATACTCCTCTCCACTGCGTTCTCCACGAGTTCCCCTAAATCACTTCCTACAGATGTCATCGATGTCCCCATGGCTGCTAGATATCAAAATTCTGTGCACCCCTCACCTCTTGGCTAAGTTCCCATACCCATATCTCCAGCTCAAAACACACCGTCATCGCCTGGCTATCTGCCAGGCTTCTGGGGCTGCTGTTTATAATCAATCTGTTCATTCATCCCACAAGTATGTATTGAGTGCCTACTATTTATGCAAACTAAAGTGGAAACAAAATATCCACTGTATTAGTTATCTCTTGCTAGTGTTGTTTACTCCAAAACTTAGCAGCTTGAAACAAGAAACATTAACTCACAGCGCCTATGGGTCAGTAAGTAGCATGACTCTACTGGATACCTCTCGTTCAAGGTCTCTGGCAAGGCTGGAATCAACATGACAACTGTGGCTGCAGCTTCATCTCAAGACCTGACTGAAGAAGGATCCAGCTGCCTGCTCAGTCATATGACTACTGGCAGGATTCAGTTCCTTGGGGGCTTCAGGCTACTGGTCACCCTCAGTGCCTTGTCATGTTAGTATCTCCAGTGGGCAGCTCAGGACGTGGTAGCTGGATCCCCTTAGAGCAGGAGAGCAAGCATCCAAGCGGGAAACTGACTTCTTCTTATGACTCAGTCTTGGAAGTGATATCTCATCATTTCTGTCCTATTCCACTTATGGGAAGCGAATCAATTCATTCACGCCAAGCTGAAAGGGAGATTACACAGACTGCAGATACCAGGAGAGAGGGATCATTTAGTGCCATCTGAGAGGGTGACTGTCATATCCTCATTCCCAGAAAGCTTGGTTCCAGTGAGAAATAATCCTACATGGATGGCAGAGATAGGGAAGAAAAGGATGGGGAGAGAGGGTAAATCCATATTGTCACATCCCCATTCCCAGAAAGCTTGGTTCCAGTGAGATATAATCCTACATGGATGGCAGAGATATGAGAGAAAAAATATGGGGAGAGAAGGCGGACCATGTGACAAAAGAGCTTGTGTGCTGAGCATGCAATTCAACATATGCCCAATTAAACTCTCATTCCCTCCTACAATCCTCTTAGGTTCCCCTCATTTCCACTCATTGTATCTTATCGCCTCTTGTCTGGCCTTGAGCAACAGCTTTAGCTGGTATTATGAAAACCCACTCTCCACATATCCAAGACCAATATTTTAAAACACTCCATTTGTCAGGTCTCTCTTCCCCTTCTGAGTGACAGAAACTCAACTCAAACTACTTGAAGCTGAAAATGGGATTTATGGACACATAGGTGTAATAATTATAAGGAAAACTGGCTTTAGGCAATGCTGGAGCTAAATGCTTCATCAGTGAGGACCCTTCTGTCTCCATCTCTTCTTTCTTTCTTCTGTGTCATGGTCCACGTTGGCAGGTTCTCTGGTTACTGCATCAAAATGCCCTCCAATGGGCACAGACTGGCATGTAATATTCTACTGACTACTAACTCCAGCAGAAGGAGAACATTTTTTTCCTTTTTTTTTTTTCCCTACAGTAGGGCTCAAACAAATACTTGTGTGTGCACTCACTGGTCCAGATGGGATCACATACCCGGGGCTGAACCATCACTGTGACTTGGTGGATGCAGCCCTCTGACCAGCCACATCTGTGGAACCAGAGTACAGATTCAACCCCACCTGAACTATCTGGTCTGAGAAGGGAGGAGAGGTGATTTCCCCGTAGGAAACCGGGTGCTATTACCAGCAAAGTTATCCAGATGCTAAACAGCCAAGTAATTAGGCAATACAACACAAATGTTAACACACCACTTATCTAATGAATAACCTCATTGCCTCTCAACCTCTGCACCACCTATAGGATCCAGTTCTAACATCTTTGCTTACCATACAAGACTCTCCATGAATTGGCCCAAGACTGCCTTCCTAGCCTTGTCTGCTATACAGTCTGATTTCACCCACAAAGAATGACACATTCGTCTCTAAATAGTCTCTTCTGTCATCCCACTGCACCCATTTGCCTGGCATGCTAAACTTCTACTTCATCACCTATTGAGCCATATACCTGACTCAAGACCCAGCTCAAATGCCATTAGCCTTTTTTTAAAATCCACCCAACTCCTCCTGGCTGAATCAGCTGCTCTTTTCCTAACAAATTGTGTAAATATCTCTACTGAACAGACTTTCTCAACAGGGGCAATGTTTTTCCCCCAGGGGCATTTGGCAATGTCTAGAGACATTTTTGGTTGTCATGACTGGAGAAGGGATGCTTGTGGTATCCAGTGGGTAGAGGCCAGGGAGGCTGTTTAATATCCTGCAACACAGAGGCAGTGCCCCACAACAAAGAATGACCCAGCTCAGGACGTCAACACTGCCAAAGTCGAAAACCTTTGTATCACGTAACACTTCATGCCTTGTATTACATCAATCATTTCTGTATCTTCCCAGCTAGACCATGAGCTCCTTGGGGGCAGGGACACTGTTGCATTTCTCAATGTGCTCCCAGCTCTAGCAGGTGCCTGGCCCATAGCAGATGCTCAACAAACATTGGCAGAATGACTGCATAAGGGAATGAGTGTCCAGATGGGCTTATGAAACATTATCCAAGAAATGGAGTTCCTGGAAGACGTGACCATTCCTTAAATGGCTATTGTATTAGAAAATTTCAGCTGCAGGGTGTTTTTCCCCTCTTTCCACGAATACATTTAAACGAAATGTAAACTTCCGCATTTGAAGTCATGTGACTTTCTCAGCAAATCTATTACTGTCTGTGCGTCTCATGCTCCTGGTATTAAGAAATGGACTCTTGGCTTTTTATAATTTCTAAAGACAGAGGAAATATTTACACTCCCATTAAAACACACTCTCTTCTTAAATTTCCCCCAAGTTTTGTTTTGTTTTGTTTTGTTTTTTAACAACAAAACAAATTTCATGACCCTTTCCCTCATCCGATTTTGGTTTAAGACAAGACTGTGCATGTGACATCTTCATCTAACACATTGCACGCTTGACTAAGAAATGCACACATCACCAGCAGCTCAGGATTCCACCTAAGGTCTAACACGTTTCTCAAAAAGGACATTCAAATGTCAGATGGAATGATTTACACTGCATGTCAATAAAAAGTACTCCGAGGTTCACCAAGTCAATAAAGCTTATTAGAACAATCTTAGGGGCGAGTATCAATATACCCTGATGAGGACCTCTAAAGTCAGACACTATCTCAAGGCAAGTGGCATTAAATAGACCATTCTGGAGAGAGAAATAAAATGAAAGGCTTCCATTATTTTGAGAGTGCCTGTTAACTGAATAGCATATAAGAAGCTGCAGAAATCTGTGTTTATATTCCCATCATTAAAACCTTCTGGACATTCATTGAGTGGCGATAGACTGAAAGTCTCTGATATGCCAAGTATTGCATCAGGCATATCACATTGACCCATTTTTTAAGTTCACAAATGCTTCAGTAATGCTTTCTATGTACACTTTCCTAAATCTTTACAAATATTAACTATGTAAACCCTCATTATGACTCTATGCAACAGATAAAATATTATCTCCATTTTGCAGATAAGAAGACTGAGGCTTAGAGAAGCTAAGTGAAATGTCCAAGGTCACCCAGGTAATAAGCAGCAGAGCCTGCAGGCAAAGCCAGGTAGTCAGGCTCTAGAGCAGGTATTCTTTTTTATTTTCTTTAAAAAAAAATTTATTTTATCTTAAGTTTCAGGATACATGTGTAAGACGTGCAGGTTTGTTACACAGGCAAACGTGTGCTATGGTGGTTTGCTGCACCTATCAACCCATCACCTTGGTATTAAGCCCCACATGCATTAGCTATTTATCCTAGAGTAGATATTCTTAATCACCGTGCAACACGACCTTGTATGCATTGCCTTCTAGTCCTCTCAATAAACCCAAAGTTTGGCCTGCTGAATATTTCTAAAATTAGCATTTCAAAGTCAGGAGACTTCATAGAAAAGCCAGATTTGTGGACTCTCTTAATAAATCAAAACATCTGGCCACCTAGGCCTGCTCTCTTGAAGGCCTTTCACAAGAGGTCTCAGTTGGGTGGCACAGACCCTCCTCACTCATTTAACCACTTGTGTGGTTCCTGAGGCATTTGAGATTGAGACCCTGGCTTACCTGTTTTGCAGACAAAGATGCTGAACCCAAGAGATGTTAAAGAACTTGGCCAAGGCCCCAGACCTAGGGAATAGCAGAGGCTAGATTTGCAGTTGGCAGGATCCCAATAGGGAAGAAAAGACCTGGCACACTCCAATGTAGGTGATCAGGAAGCTGTCGCTGTATTTAAAAAGGCACTAGCTACAAAGGTGCCGCAGGGGTGGAGCAATGACCCTAGACTCCTGTCAATGAAGTCATCCTTGTGCCTAGGTCTCAAAGAGTGGGCGGGGTGGGAGGGGTGGTGGTGGGCGGTGGCGAGAAGTAGTCACCAAAACGCAGGAGGAGAAACTGTTTGGAGCAAGTGCATTGAGAGGAGGAAGAGGTACCTTCAGGCAAGGAGCACAGGAGATCTCACAAGGAGGGAACCAGGGAAACAAACATCTTGATCTCATTTTTCTCTTTCCCTCCCATTGCTTTTTTATTTATTTATTTATTTTTTTTTTTGGAGACAGTCTTGCTCTCTGTCGCCCAGGCTGGAGTGCAGTGGCGCGATCTCGGCTCACCGCAAGCTCCGCCTCCCAGTTTCATGCCATTCTCTTGCGTCAGCTTCCGGAGTAGCTGGGACTACAAGCGCCCGCCACCACGCCCAGCTAATTTTTTGTATTTTTAGTACAGACGGGGTTTCACCATGTTAGCCAGGATGATCTCGATCTCCTGACCTCGTGATCCACCCGCCTCAGCCTCCCAAAGTGTTGGGATTACAGGCATGAGCCACCATGCCCAGTCTTCCCTCCCATTTCTTGTGTCCCCCAACAAGGAAAATTGAAATGGCTATCAGAGGATCTACAACCTTGTTGATGAAGGGCAGAGAACAGGATGGAAGTATGTGTAGAGTGCATATCTCAGATACCACAGAGGATATTTAACACACAACCCTATGGGAGTCCACAAACCATGCTCTTCCCACTTTATTTGCTCTAACTCAATCAATTTACTATTGTAATCATATTGAAGAAATTAGCAAACATAAATATGGTACTTAAAATGTGTCAGCCTCTATTTTAAGAACTTTATATTGCTTTATTCACTTCTCCAAGTGCCTATCATGTGCTAGAAGCTGTGTCCTTTCTGGAAACACAGAAGGGTAGGAGAAGAAAGAGTGACAGAGATCTTAGTGACAGAGATTCTCTTCTCTCAATTATGGAGTTCTCTTCTCTCAATTATGGATTCACTTCTCTCAATTATCTCCACCTACTTCAACCTTTCATTCACACTCATGGGCAAAGAAGATTTCCTGTTTTAAACAACAGGGCACCAAAATGAATTCAAAATGCAAAGGTGCATGCCATGTGGAAAGTGAGTCTTGTTAACTAGTACGCACAGCCAGAGCTGCTACTTCCTCTGGGTCTCCATGTCAAAACTCTATTTCCTCTGTACCACTCCCTCAGTTCTTGAGAGCGAATTAGCCTGTTAATCTAGGACAAAAGAGACACAATCGTAAGTTGAAAATGGTAGCCACAAGCGGTCGCTCATGCCTATAAAATGAGAACTTTGGGAGGCTGGGGCGGGAGGATCATTTGAGTCCAGGAATTTGAGACCAGCCTGGGCAACATATCAAGACCTAGTCTCTATAAAAAAAATTTCTTTTAATTAGCCGGGCATGGTGGTGCATGCTTGTAGTCCCAGCTACTGGGGAGGCTGAAGACGGACAATCGCTTGAGCCCAAGAGTTTGAAGATTTCAGCCCAGGGGCTGAAATCATGCCACGGCACTCCAGCCTGGGTGACAGAGCAAGACTCAGTCTCAAAAAAAAAAAAAAAAAAAAAAAAGATTTAAGAGCTATAGATTATTCATGTTTGAAGGGAAATTTTCTAGCCCTACAGTAATCATGGGAGTAAAGAATAGGGGAAGAAGAGGGAATCAGGAGGGCCTCAGAGGGTTCTGAGTCCCATTGGATATTCCAGTTTGGCTTACTGCAGTGTTTCCCAGGTTTTAGTCATTTGTGCACCACCCTCATGGCTTCTGTCATATATTTGTACCAGCTGCACTCTTATAGAGTTGATATTTTTCTTGAAACTATTTCCTTATTTAAATTAATGTATTTTGAAATGAAAACATTAACATCCTAATTAAAAACTAGCATTGTTACCATGTATTTAAGCAAATACATAAGCACTAAGGTTAATAATCTTGTCTCTTTAGTATCTAAAATCCATCTTGAATATATTTAATAACACACTTATCTCGGGAAAACATTGTTAAAAGCATGGACTCTGGAGTTAGACATGATGGGGTTCAACCTCCCAATTCTGCTGCTCCAGAGGAATTGCTTTCTGTAATTCGAGCAAAGTCCTTCACACTATGTGTGGCCCATGGAAGGCACTTGTAAAATATTACATTGCAGAGCTCCACAAGCCACACACCATTGGTGGTTTCTTTAATGGCTATAAAGACACTTGATCCTAGTGTCTTTATGCCAGTAACTCTTACATAAATCCTACAAGTGAAAATCTAGAGAAAATCATCTCATTGGAAATTATCAGAATTCCAGGACCAACTCAGCCACTGGAGAGCTCCAGGCTAATATGTGGCAAAGCATGCTGTGCAAAGATGATTCTCCAGTTGGTCAAATATTGTTGCCTCTAGCTCACAAGAATTTACCAGTAATTTTGAAGAAGTGGGCAGAGGCTAAGATATTTCAATTCATTTTAATTTAAATATCTACCCATCTGTCCATCAACCCACCTACCCATCCATCAATCCACCAATCCACTCACCCACTCATCTACTCATCCGTCAATCCACCCAGCTATCCATCCACCCATCCACTCATCTACCCACTCATTCATCTACCCATCCAACCACCCATCCATCTAAACACCTACCCGCCCACCCACCCACCTACCTACCTATCCACCCACCCATTCACCCACCCACCTACCTGTCCACCCACCTACCCACCCATCCATCCACCCACCCACTCATCCACCCACCTAACCATCTACCTATTCACCTATCCATCTACCTGTCCACCTACCCACTCATCCATCCATCTACCCATGCACTCATCCACCCATCTACCCATCCACCAACCCACTCATCCACCCATCCACCAACCCATCCATCCACCTAGTCATCCATTCATCTACCCATCCACCTACTCATTCACCCATCCACCTATCCATCCATTCAACAAATATTTAAGTAATTCTATTTCCTGGCACTGTTCTAGATGCTGGCTAGTTATACAGTATTCAGCAAAGGAAAACATAGAGTATTCACCCTTATTTTGCTTACAAGAGAGTGGGAGACACAAGACAGGCATGCACGGGATCCAATTTTATACTCTCCAGATGTGTTCAGCACCACCTGCCCCTTTCCTCAAAGGAAATTCTGGCAAAGGAAATGCCCCCACAGTGCCTCCTATCTTAACATAACCCAGCTGTTACTGCCTCTCCCTGGTCAGGGCTGAGCTTTGGCATGATCTTCATCATGTCTGCTGTGACTTCATAACCCAAGTCCAAACCAACCAGACTCAGGAAGTCTATGGTTCGTCCCACTGCTTCCAGGTTCAGAGGAAGCATCGCACCAGGAGGGCATGGGATTTTGTCCAGGTGATGCCCTAAAAGGCCAGAAAACACATCCTGTAAATGTAGATGAGTTAATTCTCTCACTGAGTGAACGTGTCCTATGAGATAATAGGAGGAGGTAAGGCCTTGGCAGACACATCCTTCTCTCTTCCAACAAACCACTGCAAGGTACAGTCATCCCACACAGCCTGCCTAAAAAACATCCCCTATAATGGAGCAACTTACCATTGTTCCTTATAAAGCTGTGGTCCGCTCAGTAACATACCACCTTATATATGCTTGCTTTCCTTCCTTGTCTGGTTTCCCTTCTTCCTTCACTCTTTTTTTTTTTTTTTTTTTTTTTTTTTTTTGAGGTGGAGTCTCGCTCTGTCGCCCAGGCTGGAGTGCAGTGGTGCGATCTCTGCTCACCGCAAGCTCCGCCTCCCAGGTTCACGCCATTCTCCTGCCTCAGCCTCCGAAGTAGCTGGGACTACAGGCGCCCGCCACCACGCCCGGCTAATTTTTTGTATTTTTAGTAGAGACAGGGTTTCACCGTGTAAGCCAGAATGGTCTCGATCTCCTGACCTCGTGATCCGCCCACCTCAGCCTCCCAAAGTGCCGGGATTACAGGCCTGAGCCACCAAGCCCAGCCGCGCCCAGAGGCGCCAGGCCAACCCTTCTTCCTTCACTCTTGCTGCCCTGGCATTACACCTCTTTATAAAGCCTTAGCATGTAAGTTTTGTCTCATGATTTGTTTTTAAGGAAATCTGAGGTTAAAAAAAATGAATCAAATGATCCTGCAAATAAGTATTTACAAGATGCTATGAAAGGTTTCAATGGGGGAAGAGTTTGACCCAGTCTGAAGACTTAAGGAAGGCTTTATTTGTGGAAGTGATGTCTGAGCTGAGAGAAAAAGCCAAAGTTAGTTTGGGGAAGAAGCATGAGGGGGAATTCTAGGCAGTCAGAAAAGTATGTTCAAAGGCCCTGTGGTAGAGATAAGGTGGGAGAAGGGAAGAGGTGAGTAAATAGTGGAAAGGCAGTGTTGGCAGGAGGCTGGGCATGCATTCTAAGGAGTGAAGACAGAGAGGACTGTTCAGAAAGTTTCCACTAATGAATTGCTAATGACTCCTGAGCCTCCTTCTTCACTCAACAACTCCGTCATGCTCCTTGAACAGAGGTCTCAGGCAGTCTGTGATTAATGGAGTGTTCAGATGATTCAGGATAAATGTTTCCCATAACAGTTCATCCACATAGATTTTTTTGGACTGGGAAATGCAGATAGTCCAGTATCTTCCATAGGGAGATGTTCCATAAATGAAAAAATTAGAAAAAATCCAGATGAACACAAGGAGATGCCATTTGGAATTAAATGGATTAAAATCTGACTGCAATATGACACATGAATTTATATACGTAGTAACATCTGATGTGGGTGCCAAGAAGATGCTGACAGACCAGAAGGACTATGTGAAAAAATGCCATTTGCACTTTAATTATGGACAATCAGAGACTCGGTAAAGTTCTCATATTCTGTAAGCAGAAAGGCCATTCGGATGGGAGGACAACACACCAGTGCACTCAGGATTTGGAAAAGGGTGAGGGAGGTGGCTCTGCACCCTCACACAACCTTGCTTCAGTGAAAGCCCCTCAGCTATGATCCATTTTATATGCTGGGCATCCACATACATTTCACTCAAAGAAAAACAACTACATCATCTTGTTGAAAACACCCTAGCCCTAGAAATGTCCGAAGCCTCTTCTATCTCTAAACACTCAAGATAGAAGTTCGCTTGCCTGCCTTCCCCCAATATCTGATTTAAACTACTGATTATTTTTTGATAATTCCTCACTCTATGTCTTTTGTTACAGACAACGCAAATGTAAATGTCAGTGTAATCTACTTTAGTTTTCCTCAAATTTAATGAATTGCAATAGATCCAGCTGTTGAGAATATCAGAGACTATCAAAGAGATCTAAGGGAGAGATCCAGGAAAACCTTCCACATCAGAGGAATCTAGTGTATGTTCATGAATTTTCCCCAGAACAAAACAAATGAAACCAGAATGAACAGGGACTTCTGTACAGGGACTTGGTAGGTTTATACAGACTGGAAACTCTGCTGTACAGGGACTTGGTAGGTTTATACAGTCTTGAAACTCAAATATCTTCTCACATAGGCACATTAACAATGACCAAGAGGAACTGGTGAGGCACCAACTGAAGTAGGAAATCCTTAACTCCAATGTTACGGCTTTTCCTATGTGGGAATAACAGCCACATTTTTATATTGTTCAATAGATGTCAGAACTCAAATTTCATGTTATGTACTCTAACATCATGAAAATCAGCAAATGATTGACTATCAGCAAATAAAAAAAAAGTAAAGTAAACTAAATGTACAGGCATTAAACTACATGAGAACCAAGCAAACAGGTTCATATATTGGATTTGATGATCTCCTAGTTGAGTGAGATTTAACAGAAACTTTTACGAGAATGAGGCTTATTTTGCTCTTGAACGGTTTGCCTTGGGAAAATGTGAAAACCATTTCTCTTCCAACTTTAAAGCTGAAATCAATATTTTGTTTTCCTTGGCATAATTCATTTATCACCTGCAACCCAGGAGGCACAATGTGAGTGCCTAATCGCTCTAGAGATTTGGTGATTCTTCATGGAGTTCTTGAAGCTACCAAGAAGTACTATGTCAGATAAAGTACAGGTGTGTGCCACATTATCTGCCACATAGTCACACAAACCCCATCTTCATATCGCAGAGCTAGCATGTGGTTAAGCTCTGGTTTTTCTTTTTAATTATACCATCAATCCTATCATGTAGCTACAAATTCATGATGCTTTCAGACTCAAGTCTAAACCAAAGTACCTTGCCCTAGACAACAGAATACAATTAAATAATCCATGCAGCCACACTGGTCTGTTTACCTTCTCCTTAACTGTAGAGGTCCAGGCTCCAACATCTCCATTCTGTTCTGTGCCCCAGGCAGGAGGTTGACCTGGACCAACAACAGCTATGGGCTTCCTCGTAGGTTTGGACAATGGAGAGCACCAGCAGAGACGGAGGTGCTTCCTGGTGGGTTTGGACAATGGAGAGCACCAGCAGAGACGGAGGTGCTTCTTGGTGGGTTTGGACAATGGAGAGCACCAGCAGAGACGGAGGTGCTTCCTGGTGGGTTTGGACAATGGAGAGCACCAGCAGAGATGGAGGTGCTTGCTCGTCAGTTTGGACAAACTATTAGGTTGATGCAAAAGTAATTGTGGTTTTTGCTCTTACTTTCAATGGCAAAAATGGGTTTCTTTACAACAGTGGGTTTCTTTTCCTCTGGCTTCCTGGAGGGTTTGGCTGATGGAGAGCACTAGCAGAGATGGAGAAAGGAAAGAGGGTGACATTGGAATATTTATTCCCCAGATTTCCTGCAGGGGAGCTGTGAGCTGTCTGTCACCGTCAGTTAAATCCCACAGTTCTCTCTACCTGAAGGTCCTTTAACTGCTCTCTCTCTTACCCCTTCAAGCCCCAAGGTGGTAACTGCCTATGCTGCAATTAGCCCTAGGGTACAGAATTAGCCCTTGTGATTTCCCCATTCCATGTCCATGTTTTGCAAATAGCCCCTCACTTACAAGTTATCTAATTTGAGTATGCTGCCTGTGCCCTCCTAGGACCTCCACTAATCTACACACAAAACCTCTCACTGCTTATCGGGAGAAAAAAAAAATCACCCTCACACCTCCGTGAACTCCTCCAACCAGACTGCAAAGCCAGTTCTGAATATGTAATTAAGGGGAACCCAATGCTTGTCCCAAATCATTGTCATGACCTGGGTTCTCATGGGTTTCAAATCAGAGGCATGCCTTCTGTGGAGTCTACATCGTCTGGTGAAATGAATGCCATGGTGCGGATGTAGAGAAAGTTCTCCCTGCTGCAGAGCTTAGAGCTCGTGGAAAATGACCACTGTTTGCAGTTCAGTCTCCCTTTCTGTTATGGTCTGAATGTTTATGTGCCCCCAAAATTAATATGTTGAAATCCTAACACCGAAGGTGATGGTGTTAGGAGGTGAGATCCTTCAGAGGTGATTATGTCACAGGGATGGAACCCTCATGCTTGGAATTAGTACTCTTATAAAAGAGGTCCCAGAGAGCTCCTTTTCTCCTTCCACCATGTGAAAACAAAGCAAAAGATGCCATCTATGAACCAGAACATGGGCCCTCACCAGATACCGAATCAGTCTCGGATACTGCCTCAGTCTTGGACTTCCCAGCCCTCAGAACTGTGAGAAATAAATCTCTGTTGTTTATAAACTACACATTGATGCTATTTTGTTACAGTAGCCCAAATGGGTTAAGACACTTTCCTCTTAATGAAATGGTGAGAATGCCCAAGCTCCCTCCCTACCCTATCTATGGTACTGTGTACATCAGTTTGATCTAAGAGCCCCAGGAACTCTTCTTCTGTTTATATCAAAGATTTTCCACCAAGCTTGAACATAATCTGGACTTGCAACGAAGCAAAGCGTTGACTTGTAGCATCCAGGATTTCTGTCTGTCCATTCTATTTTAGAAAATTGAATTCTACAGCTAAGTCCTCACAGCAACAGTTAGATGCACAAAGATTTCTTTGTCCCCTCTCACATTTCTGTATCCTTATTCCACTTGGCATAATAATCATCCTTAAAAAGATTTATTTTTTTTCTCCCTCTCTCTCTAAATTCCTCTTCAAAAACCTTTGATAAAAGCACTTACCATCATGCTCTTCTGGTAGGACTCTAAAATTCATGGCGGGCAATCTATCTTAATGAGCTTGCCTTTCTACACAGAAATTGCCCTATTCAGGTATTTATTTCAAGACAATATGTGGATTCGGGCTCTAAGATATATGTGCAACAATGTTTAGCAGTTTGCAAAAAGAAAGCAACGCAAATGCTTTCCCACAGAATATTGCTTAAAATGTGAAATATTGAGCAGTCAATAAATAAAAATAATGGTAAGGAATATTTAATTATGTGGAAAGATGTTTTTAAAACACTTAACATTTCGAAGCAGGTTATAGTGTAAGGTACAGAAATGTACTTCAAGGAGACTGGGCAGAACTCATCTATTTGGAACTCATTTAAGATCAATGCATGGTTGTAGGAAAGGGGAAAAAAATATCTCCCAACCTTTCCTCCTGTCTCACAGCTAGTGAGAGGAGCCTGAAGCTGGGGCTTTTGGTTCCTGCATCGATGGATGTCACTTTTGCTGTGGGCCAGTTGATCTGTTCATGACACTGAAGAAGAGTGGAAACTCATCACTCAATTCGTAGATATGTATGCATTTCTCATTGGGCACTTGGCCCTTTGCTAGGCCCTGAAATATAGTGGAGAAGAAAAGAGACTTGCCCAGGAGGAATTTGTGGTGTGGAGTAGGGCTCACCAAACTACTGCCCATGGGCCAAATCCAGTGTGCCACCTGATTTCTCAAATAAAGTTTTATTGGAACACAGCCACACACACTCATTGCCATATTATCTGTGGCTGTTTTCCCACTGCAGAGCAGAGTTGAGTAGCTGCAATGGAGACTGTAGGACCTACACAGCCAGAAATATCTATTCTCTGAACCTTGCCAAGCTCGTGTAGAAATATACCTGGTATAGAAATCTGCTGCTAAAATTGTGGTACCGGGACCACTTGGAAAAATCTGAAACTTTCAGTTTGCTCAAGACCTAATGCCCAGGAGTGGTGGCTCATGCTTGTAATCCCAGCACTTTGGGAAGCCAAGGTAGGGAGATCACCCAAGGCCAGGAGTTCGAGACCAGCCTGGCCAATATGGCGAAACCCAGTCTCTACTAAAAATACAAATATTAGCCGGGCGTGTTGGCACATGCCTATAATCCCAGCTACTCAGGAGGCTGAAGCATGAGAATTGCTTAAACCCAGGAGACAGAGGTTGCAGTGAGCCAAGGTTGCACCACTGTACTTCAACCTGGGTGACAGAGCAAGACTCTGTCTCAAAAACATAAACAAAAAACCCAATGAATTGGCATCTGCGTTAGCAATACACCCATTACAGCTGGAAAAACAGGAACAGAGAGAGTCGAACGAGCCTCCATAGCTCCATTCCCATCCTGCATCATTTAACTCTTTGTGCAGACATGATCTCTGAGTTAGGAAAGGACTCCTCAAGTCATGCTTTCACAGGAACCTTCCCATACGTGCCAACATCCCCAGCAGCAAAGCGCTTCCAATAAGGCATCCAAATCAAGTGCTGAATCTCCCACCCAGCGGGACCTGCTTCACTAAATAAGAATTAATATACATCATCTTCCCAGACTTACCTATCCTATATTAATTACAAGCACAGTATTTAACTTAAACGAACCATTCGGCCATATGAGCGGCAATATTCAAGCCATCAATTTTACGGCACTGCTCAGGAAAATGCAGCGATACATCATCCCACCCAAAATACAAAGGTCAAATGATATTAATTAATGCAGTGACACAACTCACTGCAGCTAAATGGGTAATCTTGATTATGGCTCCTTGATGGAGAACTAATGCCTCATTAATCTTAAACATATCAACCTGAGAACATCAGAGAAGTCAAATAGAATAATGGCCAACATTTCAATGAACACAGACTCATGCTTGCTGGGTAAGAAGGTGAATTCTACAGACTTGGCTGTATTTTCTGCCTCCTTCACCAGATGTGTTTACTGAGAGCTTCATACAAAACATGCTTGAAAGTCTCTGTGTCTCTCTGTCTCCTTCTCTCTCTGTCTCTCTCTCTCTCTCTCTCTCTCTCACACACACACACACACACACACACACACACGTACAGCATTATCAAATAGGCAGGCAAACAGGCACATTCTCTCTTGTGGTTTTCACATACATGCTACAAAAAGAAAGAGAAATTAATGGGTTTATATGGCTCAGAGCCCAGCGAGTAACAGTTACTCTGAGGTACCTGCATCCATGTGCTGCTACTTATTTATCATGTGTAAGTGGACAGAAGACAAAAGGTAACTGGTTCAACCTTGAGGGCACGGCATGTTCCGTATCTCTTTCAGTTTTAGACAGGATGGTACTTGCGGATTTGAGAGGGCCTGTGGGTAAGCATAGAGAAAGATCAGGCTCAAGCCCAGGGTCCCCCAGCCTGGAGCTGCCATGTCCTACTACTGACTCAAGTCGGCAGATGTCTGCCACTGTCATGCAAATCTTTTTTTTTCTTTCTTTTGAGACAGAGTCTTACTCTGACACCCAGGCTGGAGTGCAATGGCATGATCTTGGCTCACTGCAACCTCTTCCACCTCCCAGGTTCAAGCAATTCTCCTGTATCAGCCTCCCGAATAGTTGGGATTACAGGCACCTGCCACCATGCCCAGCTAATTTTTGTATTTTCAGCAGAGACAAGGTTTCATCATGTTGGCCAGGCCAGTCTTGAACTACTGACCTCAGGTGATCCACCCACCTTGGCCTCTCAAAGTGCTGGGATTACAGATGTGAGCCACCACGCCTGACCACAAATCTTAATAGTGTCTCCTGTCAGAAAATATTAGTTTCTCATCAGATTCCTAGAGAAGCAACCACAAACTCCCCAACACACACATAAGCACACACACAAGCACACACACATACACGCACACGAAGGCTTGGTGACTCATACCAGTTGCAGGAAAAACCTGCAAGATCTAAGTTGGGGGATCCTGTCGAAAGGAATTCAGTCTTACGCATTTTCATTCTACACAGTACTGAGTGATGGCTAAGAAAGGGTTACTCATTGGTCTCGCTTTAATGAATAGATAAAATTTGAGTCAATTACTGAAGTAGCTTTTGTTGAACAGAGTTGCCTAAGCAATGTTAACCTTTTTTTCCCCTATCTATTGCAATCCCACTGCAGCTGTATCATTCTGACATAAACAGTCTTCTAAAGAACTTGAAAACTCTTTGTTCTTTGAAGAAGGAAGTTATTTTCCTCATTTTTTATTTTACTTCTTTTCTCTTTTTTTTTCTTCAGAATTTTTGATATTTTATGTCAAGGTAAATGTAGTCTAATTCAATTCCCAAAGATCACAGTTTGGTGAAGGATTTTTACAGTTCATCTCTCCTTACATTAAAGCTCAGCCCATAACTTTGTGTAAAATGTATTTGCATTTTTACAGATCTCTGTATTTTTTTCTCACTACCTGATTCTCTCTAGCCTGTGTGTGCATAGCAATTCCAGTTAACAAGTGTTCAAATTTTTTTAAAACTGTGATGGTAAGAATGGTTGCTTTTAAATGCCTTCCAATGCTCAGGTGCTAGAGCATCAGATACACCATATCCAATTTCCCAGCCCTGCAACCAGGTACATGCTAAGGTCGAAGGAGGTTAGAAGTCTTATCAATCCCAGGCAACATTGTTGATTATTGGCAGGGCTGGGATTTTCCCGGGTCTGTTTAGCTCCTAAGGCAGGCTCAACTCACAGAGCAAACTTCCCCACAGAAGTTATAGAACTTCCAAAAAAAGAAAAAAGGAAACTATCTAATAATTTCCCAAACCAAATGGCATCTTTTGGATGAGGAGTTTCTCCTTGTGCAATTGCTCCACTGCGATCATTGAGTACAGATCTCCCAGCTCCTATCCAGCCACGATGCATGGTCCTTATCAATAAATAATACTTCAGTAAAGGTCTCCAGAGATATTAATCCAAACAAACTAGAGGCTAATTGCCATTTCCCAGCACAAAGCTGCGGTGACGATGATTCTTTAATTCTTTCTACGTGCTCACAGCCCACGGCGCTCTACTCTGCTCACTAACTGTGAGCTGTAGCTACCCGTTTGCAAGGGAAAGGAAGGGAAGGGGTGCAATCAGACCTGGGAGACGTATATTAAAATCATGGGCTTCCACTTCCTGCCTGTGTGGTCTTGCGCTAGAAATTTGCTGCTCCTCTGCAAATGGGGAATATGAAAATCAACCTAGTGGGATTGCCATGAGGGTCAACTGAATACAACGCATTGTATGTAACCCTACAGTCATCCCCCAAATGGTCCAACTTTAATAAGAGGGGCAAGGGGAGCCAAGCACACAAAGAATGCTTTCAAAATAAACTCAGTTTCCTTGTTTCACAAGAATTTTCCATTAAAATTTTTTTTTTATTTCATGAGAACCTTGATGGGAGGCATAACCAAATGTACTCTTTTTTTTTTTTCTCTCTCTGACAGAGTCTCGCTCTTGTGGCCCAGGCTGGAGTTCAGTGGTGTGATCTCATCTCACTGCAACCTCTGCCTCCCAGGTTCAAGCGAGTCTCCTACCTCAGCCTCCCGAGTAGATGGGACTACAGGTGTGCACCACCACACCCAGCTAATTTTTGTATTTTTAGTAGAGATGGATTTTCCTCATGTTGGCCAGGCTGGGGCTGGTCTCGAACTCCTGACCTCCAGTGATCTGCCCGCCTCAGCCTCCCGAAGTGTTGGGATTACAGGCGTGAGCCACTGTGCCTGGCCCAAATTCACTTCCTCTTTACAAGCCTCCCTCCCACCCACCTTCCCCATACACCGCAACTATTTTTCCAGGCCTCTCTCTGAAAAAGCTGTAGTCCATGGGCTTGTCCTTCTCCTTGTCCTCCTATTTTTATAACCCACAGAACAAGTCAGGCTGTAGCAGAAATCCCTTGGGAGGGCAGAAAAAAGAAAGAAATGGAATAGGTCAAGCCAGAATCTAGGTATTAAGTATAGAGGCTGGGGATCCTCGAATGTGAATAAGTTTGGTCATAACACGTACTTGAAATGCTTTGTCCAGTGCTCAGCCTGTGGTATATAATGTTGTTATAGTTCATTGCCCAAGGCCAGCTGATTCTTTCCATTATGGCCAGTGGAAATCTTCATATATGCCTTTATGGGCTGGGTACAGTGGGCTCATGCCTGTAACCCCAGCAATTTGGGAGGCCAAAGTGGGAGGATCACTTGAAGAGCCCAGGAGTTCCAAACCAGCCTGAGCCACAAAGCGAGACCCTATCTCCACAAAAAAAGTTAAAAAATTACCCAGGTATGGTGGCACATGCCTACAGTCCCAGCTACTCCAGAGGCTGAGGAGCAAGGATTGCTTGAACCCAGGAGTTTGAGGCTGCAGTGAACAATGATAGCGCCACTCCAGCCTGGGCAACAGAGGGAGACCCAGTCTCTAACCAACAAACAAAAAGGCTGGTGTGAGGAGATTCTCTAAGGAAGGAAACACAAAATCTCACTGGCTTCCTCTGGATTTAGCCTCAGACCATCCTGGGTGGTTACTCCTATTATAAAACAGGGGTGGGGTGTGTGTGTGTGTGTGTGTGTGTGTGTGTGTGTGTGTGTGTGTGTGTGTGTGTGTTGGGGGGTGTTTCTTATAAGGAGTTCGGTGGGTGTCAACCTCTACCTGGATGACTTAGCCCAGGATCATTCTCATGACCAAGATAAGCTACAGAGCCCAGAAGCGAGACAAATGAGTGAGATCATCTTCCCCACCCCCAGAGAAATTTAAGGTCAACTATGGAAAGCCACCGCCCTTTATTGATTGGAGGTGAAGGGCAGAAAACCATGGCAGAGGTCTTCTGCCCCCACCCACACCGCCAGCACCCATTCTAGGTCGGCGAGCCCTTGCTGAATCCACAGCCCACAGTCTCAGGTTCTTGCCCCTAAATCCTATCTCTTGTAGCAACTAACTTTGAACACAACAGTAAAAATTGCCTCCATTTCCTGTGACATTCCACATTCAACATTGTTGAGCATCCTTCCATGCTAAGTTCTTCCAGCATATTTTCTCATTTTATAGGGAAACCCCCTGTAATTAAGTTTTTGGGGGTTTGTTTGTTTTATTTTGTTTTTTCAGACAGAATCTTGCTCTGTCACCCAGGCTGGAGTGCAGTGGCGCCATCTCGGCTCACTGTAAACTCCGCCTCCCGGGTTCACACCATTCTCCTGCCTCAGCCTCCCGAGCAGCTGGGACTACAGGCTCCTGCCACCACGCCCAGCTAAATTTTTGTATTTTTTTTTTTAGTAGAGACGGGGTTTCACTGTGTTAGTCAGGATGGTCTCGATCCCTTGACCTCGTGATCCGCCCGCCTCGGCCTCCCAAAGTGCTGGGATTACAGGGGTGAGCCACCGCGCCTGGCTTGTAATTAAGTTTTTATCTTACCATTTAAAGAAAAGCAATTTGGAATCCAGAGAGGGTAAGCAACTCACCCAAGGTCACACAGCAGATGCAGGACAGAGGGAGGGTTTGGAGCATGCCCACCTAAAGCCAGAGCAATGTTCTCTATATTGCACTGCATATACTTTCCTACCTGCCAAAGAGCTGTGTTTCATACTCTCTGAGTCTCGGTTAACTATCACTATGCATTTAACCTGAATTTTATATTTAAAAAAAAATTGAGAAAGGGCAGGGAAAGAAAATCTCTCTGAATCACCCAGATTACTGATCCACAAGGATGTCACCCTGACAGGCACTTCCTGGGATGCAACCCCTGGCCTTTAATTCCTCCAGCTCACTCATGATCAGCCAGGTCTTGGACGTGCTCACAGGATACGAGGCTGTCCGTGTCACGGCACTCAGTCGTCCCAGTGGAGGCTCATGCCACCAAGCAGGGTGGCAGGAAGGGGGTAACATCAGATGGCTCTGATCAAAATCTCACCCTCCTTCCTATGGGAAGTTAGACGAAGTAGTGGTAACCAGACCTAAGACAGGAATTCATCCCAATCAGAGAGCACCTGCCTCCCAAAAGTAAATAAAATTATATTAAAGACAGAAATATTAGAGGCTCTGATAATGTAATCATAAAGTAATCACTTTGAATTAGGATAATGGCTGTGTCCAACTCCTTATTGCATTTATTTTGAATATCACATTCTTTCAACTCTCATTATTTTAATTATGTTCAATTACAGACATTTGCATATGCTTTATCATGGATATTAGTGAGGGGGAAAAGACTTCCCTGAGTTAAATGATGAACAGATATTTCATATTATATTACATTTGCACCTCCTGAAAATCTGATTTAGTTACAGCCCAAAGAGAAGTCCCAAGATAGAATGCGAATTGAATCGGGTCTGAATTTTCTGCCATGATGTCAGGAGCACATGTATGTAGAGACAGTCACTCAGAAATCAAACTAGAGCTGGTGAAGGACTGTGCGCTAGAGCCAGGCAGAGATTTGCAGCTTGCCTTTGGCTGTGTGGCCTCAGGAAAATCAAGCGACCTCTCTGATCTTCACTCTCTGCATCTAGAAAACTTGGAATACAGTTCCCATGTCACAGTGTAACTTCAGGGATTATATAAAACGCTATTGAAAAGTGCTTAGCTGGGTGTCAGGGATAGAGTAAGAGTTAAAAAATTAGCTATAGTTTTCAATAAATGGTGCTGTTGCAATTGGACATTCATAAGCCAAAAACAAAAAAGATAAACCTCAAACTAAACATTACTTTTAAAAAAGAGAGCTGGACATGGGGCCTTGCTATGTTGCCTGGGCTGCAGTACGGTGGCTACTCATAGGAATGATGATAGTGCACTACAGCCTCGAACTCCTGGCCTCAAGTGATTCTCCTGCCTCTGCCTCCCGAGTACCTAGAAAAACAGGCACATGCCCGCATGCCCCTGTGCCCCGCTTATGACTTTTATAACAGAATAGATCACAACCTTAAGTGTAAAATGTAAAACTATAAAATGCTTTGAAAAATATAAAAGAAAATGATGGATCTAGGGCTAGGCAAAGAGCTTTCAGGCCAAAACATGATCCATTTTTAAAAATTCATAAATTGGACTTCATCAAAACTAAAAACCTTTGCTGTGCAGAAGATCCTGGAAAGAGGATGAGGAGACAAGCTACAGCTGGGGGAAAATATTTGGAAACCACATACCCCACAATAATGAATGAATAATATCCAGAATATATAAATAACTTTCAAAACTCAGTAATAAACAAAGAAAAAAACCAATCCAATTAGACAGGAGGCAAAATATGTGAACAAACAATTCAATAAAAAGTAGATGCAGGTGGTAAATGAGAACATAAGAACGTATTCAACATCATTAGCCATCAGGGAATGAACTATAAATTCAAAAGGCAATATCACTATAACCTGTAAGAATAGCAAAAAAATTAAAAATAATGACAATCCCAAAAGCTGGTGAGGATGCAAATAAACTGGATTGTTCATACAATGCCACTAGGAATGTAAAACCGCTTAGCCACTCTAGGAAACAGTGTATCAGTGACACATAAACTAAACATCCAATTACCACATGATCCGGCAGTTGTACACTTCGGCATCTGTCCTAAAGAAATTAAAACTTTATGTTCACACAACACCCTGTACACCAATGTTTACAGCAACTTCACTCACAGTAACCCCAAACAACCCACATGTCCTTCAACAAGTGAACAGGGCAACTGTGTATATTCATACCATGGGACACCATTCAGCAATGAAAAGGAGTGAAATATTGATACATACAACTTGGGGGAATCTTCAGGGAATTATGCTAAGTGAAAAAAAGCCCATCCTAAAAGACTGCCTACTATGTGATCCTATGTATATAACATTTTAGAAATGACAACATTTTAGATACAGGCAACAAATCAGTGGTAACACGGGTGACAGGAGGCAGGGGTGAGAGGGAGATGAATGTGGGTATGAAAGGGACACTTACAGTAATGGAATGATTCGATATCTTAAGATATTGTACTATAGTTTGGCAAAATGTTGACAGTGGGAGAAACTGGGTAAAGTGTACACAGTTTGTGATCAGAACTGCATGTGAATGTACAATTGACTCAATAAAAATTTCAACAGTCTGGGCGCGATGGCTCACGCCTGTAATCCCAGCACTATGGGAGGCCGGGGCGGGTAGATGGCCTGAGGTCAGGAGTTTGAGACCAGCCTGATGCAACTTGGTGAAACCCCATCTCTACTAAAAATACAAAAATTAGCCGGCTAGGGTGGTGCATGCCTGTAAACCCAGCTACCTGGGAGGCTGAGGCAGGAGAATCGCTTGAACCTGGGAGGCAGAGGTTGCAAGATCTGCCAAGATTACACCACTGCACCCAGCCTGGGTAACAAGAGCGAGACCCTGTCTGGAAAAAAAAAAAAAAGTAAAGAAAAAAATCAATAGAAAATAAAGAGGAATTTTGGGTGCCCAAAAAAGTGCTATTGTTTCTATAAAATAAATGTCTCTCTAGATGTTATACGGCTGGATACTAATGGATTCCTAAGTCCATATGAAAAGATGAAAAGTAGCACCAGTTTGCCTTGGCCTCATTCTTCTCAAACGTAAGTGTGATGGCCAAGCCATTATTGCTCGGGTTGTAGAGCACCTGGCCTTTCCGTGCGCGCCCCAGAGGCAGCCAGATGTTTTATTTTCTCCATCACACTGCTGCAGGTCGCTGAGGACACACTGGATTCTTGTCTTTGGAGGCAGCCTGCCTCCAGGTACCATGCGTGTGCAACTGCCTAAAAGTCACAAACAGCTTCCCAAATGGCAAGACGGAGGGAGAGTACTACTAGGAATGTCTCAGAAAAGGCAGGTGCTCCCCCTCCCCTGGGGGCTGCTGGGGCAGTCCTGGCTTCTAGCCTTGGAGCTGGTTGCCTGGGTTTGAACCTTCCCTCTGCTATTACATGGGTGCAAAAGTAATTACTTTTGCACCAACCTAATACCAGCTTCTGTGGCTTTTGGCCCATCACTTAACTCCTCTGTGCCTCATTTCTTCATCCGTAAAATGGGAATCATAATAGCAACTATTATACCTTAAAGGATTGTGGAGACAAGGGACTGAATTACAGTCCTGAACTGCAGAATGAGTTTCTCACCAAGGATGGATGGAATCCATGACAATGGCCCCATAAGATTATAATGGAGTTGGCCGGGCATGGTGACTCATGCCTGTAATCCCACCACTTTGGGAGGCCGAGGGGGATGGATCATGAGGTCAGGAGATCGAGACCATCCTGGCTAACACGGTGAAACCCCGCCTCTACTAAAAATAAAAATATATATATATATAAGCCGGGTATGGTGGCGGGTGCCTGTAGTCCTGGCTACTCAGGAGGCTGAGACAGGAGAATGGTGTGAACCCGGGAAGCAGAGGTTGAAGTGAGCTAAGATCTCACCACTACTGCACTCCAGCCTGGGCGACAGAGTGAAACTCTGTCTCAAAGAAAAAAAAAAAAAAAAATATATATATATATATATATATATATAATGGAGTTGCCCTATACAGGTGTACCATTTTTATTCTGTCTTTTTACTGTAACTTTTCTATCTTTAGGTGTGTTTTGATTCACAAATGTGACCACTGCGTTCCAACTGCCTACAGTATTCAGTACAGAAAAACGCCATATAAGTTTGTAGCCTAGGAGCAAAAGGCCAGAACATACCGCCTAGGTGTGCAGGCTATACCATCTAGGTTTGCATTAAGTGCCTTCTGTGATGTTCCCATAATGACAACATTCCCTAGCGATGCACTTCTCAGAATGTGTGCCCATTGTTAAGAGAGCTATGCCTGTACAGGTAAACCACTTAGCCCTGTGCAAACCCATGGTAAGATAATACCAGAATGTGCAGTTACTATTCTCTCATAAGACTGTTCCAAGGGTTAGGTAAGTAATTCCTGCCAATGAAACCTTATGCATAGCAGCTGCCACACAGACAATGCTCAGGACATGACAGTTCACTGGGATAACTAGGGCTGGATAATAATTTGGTAAATTAATTGATGCGTTCCTCTTCTCCCTCCAGTTTTCCTTCTTTGCTTCCTCTATTCAAGTAGTTCATTGCTTTAGAAAAGTCGGCTACTGCAAAGACTTTCTTACCTGTCTTTTGTCTCTAAAAGCATAAGCCCCAATGTGGAGAGAGGTAACATGTATTTAGGCAGCAGAAAAGAAACAGGGACTTTTATTGCTCCTGGTTCCATGAGGAGGAAGAGGAGAAGAAGAAGGGGGAGAGGAAGGAGAGGAGGAGGGGGAGGGGAAGGAGAGGAGGAGGAGGGGGAGTGGGAGGGAGGAGGAGGAGGGGGAGTGGGAGGGAGGGGGAGGAGGGGGAGTGGGAGGGAGGAGGAGGGGGAGGAAGAAGAGGAAGAAGGAAGAAGAAGGAAGAAAAGGAGGAAGGAGAAGGAGAAGAAGGGGGAGGAGGAAGAAGAGGAAGAAGAAGGAAGAAGGAGAAGAAGAGGAGGAAGAGGAGGGAGAGGGGGAGGAGGAGGGGGAGGAGAAGGGGGAGGAGAAGGGGGAGGAGAAGGGGAGGAGGAGGGGGAGGAGGAGGGGGAGGAGGAGGGGGAGGAGGAGGAAGAGGAGGAGGAGGAGAAGGAGGAGGGGTAGGGAGGGGGGAGGAGGAGGGGGAGGGGGAGGAGGAGGAGGAAGGAAGGAAGGAAGGAAGGAAGGCAGGGAGGGAGGGAGGGAGGGAAGAATGCCTGAACAGCCAGACCTGACACCCCCCACAGCCTGGCCCTGTTAAGAATCACTGTTCAGAATACTCATGACTCCAGGAGTGGAAGAAACAATCAAATCCAATCTAATTCCAACTCGATGCTCTCTTGGGTGTGGGGAAGCCCCAAGCAGGATGGAGGTTGAGTTACAGAATAACAACGAGGGTCAGAAATGAAGTTGGTTTCAAAAAAAAAGGACCACGCTTCCTGAGCACCTGAGCTTATGGAGCCATCCTCCTGCCCAGGGTGCTAGCGTTTCCTGCACCACAGAGTGGTGATCCCCGAACTGGGCTGTGGGGCTTTTCCCCGCCTACCCCACCGTACCCCTCTCTTCACTGGAAGGTTCCATGAGTCAGTGCCAGGGCCCCAGCCCTTATCTCCTTTCCTTCACACACTCCTTGGGAGACCGATAAAGCACTATTCAGTGACAAAACTAGATTTGTCCGCGGAGAAGCTCCACGTCTAAGTGGATGTGCAGGAGCTGTCAGGGAATATTTTTTCTCCCCACCCACTAAGCTTTTAAAACGACTCAAGTGCCACCCTCCCTAATTACCCAATTCAGTGGCGCACACAATGGATCTGCCACTTTCTGAGGATTTCTGACATCCCTAATTCCCCGTGGCCTCTCAGCTCTGACAGGAGGCATCTGGGGTAATGGGGGGCAGGGACGCAGAGCTGGGAGAATGCAGGGAGTTAATTGGAGAGATGGGGATGCAGGTGAGAAGTGAAGTCGCACTCTTGAGTCAGAGCTGCAGACATCAGAGCTGGGATGACTTAGAGGCGGTCTGTGTGACCCTCTTACCTGACAGAGGAGGAAACTGAGGCAAAGAGGGAGTGGTAACTGGACAATGGTACATCTGGGACTATAATTCAGGTATTCATGTACTCACCCATTCATTCACTCATGATTCATTCAAGCATTCATCTGCCAGACACTGCTACATCTTGAGACATAACAGATATAATAGTGAACACAGCAAAGGCTCCACATTCTGGGTATTTACATTCTAGTAGAGAGAAATGGGAAGTAACCATCTATTTCTAGTAAGTTCTGTAAGGAAAACACAGCACAGTAAGGAGAAAGAGAGATGACAAGGGGGCTGCTCATTAGTCAAGATGGTCAGGAACGTCCTCAGTGGTGAGATGAGATTTCAGCAGGAGCCCACTTGAAGAAAATGGATAGCGCCATATGGATGAGCATTCTAGGTATGAGAGGGCTTTTAAAAAATCGTGTGCAGGCTGGGCACAGTGGCTCACGCCTGTAATCCCAGCACGTTGGGAGGCTGGGGAAGGCGGATCACCTGAGGTCAGGAGTTCAAGACCAGCCTGACCAACATGGCGAAACCCCTTCTCTACTAAAAAATACAAAAATTAGCTGGGTGTGGTGGTGGGTGCCTGTAATCCCAGCTACTTGGGAGGCTGAGGAAGGGAAAACTGCTTGAACCCAGAAGGCGGAGGTTGCAGTGAGCCCAGATCAAGCCACTGCACTCCAGCCTATGCAACAGAGCGAGACTCCATCTCAAAAAAAAAGAAAAAAAAAAATTCATGTGCAAAGGCCCTATGGTGGGAACATCCCTGGACTATTCCAGAAACAACTTGGCGGCAATGTAGCTGGTTCTCAGCATGCTTCGGTAAAGGTAGTAGGGTGAGACGCAGTCAGAGGGTCAATGGGACCACATGCCACAGAAGCTGACAGGCCATTATAAGGCTTCTGGCTCTGCACCCCATGAGATGGCAACTGCTGGATCTGGAGGAGAGATGTGTCCTGGCCTTTTGACAGACTCCTCAATCTGCATAGACTCCTTGGATAACAGAAACACCCTTTAGATAAGCGTTTTTCATTCTTGGCACCACTGACCTTTGGGACTGCATAGTTCTTTGTGGTGAGGGGGTGCACAATGGGATGTTTACCAGCCTGCCTGGCCTCCACCCGCTAAACACAAGTAGCAGCTCCCCTATTTTGACAGCCAAAAATATCCCATGCACATTGTCAAACGTCCGTTCAGGGGAATCTAGTTGAGGACCACCGTTTTAAAACATCACACGGCCGGGCACAGTGGCTCACACCTACAATCCCAGTAATTTGGGAGGGTGAGGCAGGTGGACCACTTGAGGTCAGAAGTTCGAGACCAGACTGACCGATATGGTGAAACCCCATCTCTACTAAAAATATAAAAATTGGCCCAGCCTGATAGTGGGCACCTATAATCCCAGCTACTCATGAGGCTGAAGCAGGAGAATCACCTGAGCCTGGGAGGCGGAGGCTGCAGTGAGCTGAGATGGTGCCACTTCAGTCCAGCCTGGGTGACAGAATGAGACTCCATCTCAAAAATAAAATAATAAAATAAAACATCACACAACTTCAGAAGGAAACAAATAATCTAATCCAATAGTTTCCATGCCTCATTAAACATTAGCATTATCTGGGAAGTTTGTTTTTCCAAATACAGATTCCAGAGCATCACCCCAGACCCACAGAACCTGTGTCCCCAGGGGCTAGGGCTCCAGAACGTTTGTAGATGCCAGTTCTCCATAATACCCCAAAGATCCAGCCCAGCCCTCCTCCAATCCCTGTCTTTCCTGCTGACCCTTCACATTGCTGCTGCCAAGGTGCAGCGCCTGTACTATTATTTAATCATATGTTTCCCTAAATCAGCCAATGCCTTTTACTGAATTATTGATGCTAAAAAGGGAAATCTGTATCGGTAGTTGCCAAACTGATATCAAAGGTGTAGGACCCACTGAGCATCCTGTCAACAGGAACGTAGCCTGGGGTGGATTCTGATTCGCATTTTCAATGAGCTCCCAGGGAGGCAGGCTGTGGGTCTGCAGATCGCACTCTGACTTCTGAAACTCTACATCACTTCCAGAAATGGAAACCCTACTTGTGGCACATAGAAGGTAGTTATAAAAAGCAAGCCCAGTGTAAACAAAACCATGTGAAATGGCAGGACGACAGCGTTGCCCGACAAAGCGTCTGAGCCTGAGGTCTGCTCCCTCTGGTGCTAAAAGGGGACATTAGAAGGATTTAAGAGGCATTAAACACACACATTCACAGGCGCACACACACCTACCTGCTATTTGATCTTTCGGGCCACCAGAAGCACTAAGAGGGAATGAAACCTCCTCATGATATTAATTAATGTTGTCTAATGCCTGCTCTGTGTCTTACCTAAAATTATCACAAATCCCCTCCAAAGTCACCAAGCAGACCCCTCAACTCTGGGAAATACTCAAGAAGTCCAATTTTCTCTACTTCTGAGAATGCGGAGGATCACTGCTCATTGCCCCACAGGGAGCCGATAAAAACTGTGAACAGCTCTCAGGTCTGCTGTCTGCCCAGGGCCAGAGCGAGAATTTGGCCTCCTGCAGGATCCTGAGACACCCTGAAGCTCCCCATCCCACTGATGCTATCTGCACTTTCCCCCGGAACTCACCACAACCAGTCCCACCTGCCTGGGAGGTCATTACCATCTGCACCGTTCTGCCACCTCCTGCTCTCTCTGCAAGCTGTGGCCTGGTCACAAGATCCTGCTGGAGGGAAGGAGTCGATTTGGAGATGGCAATCACTTAGCCAAGGGAGATGCAAACAGTGGTAGGAGACATTAAAGCATTTTAACACTTGACCTTTATGCCCGAAGCTAAATAAACAGAATTGTTTATGATAGCTAGGATTGCAGTTTCCTGCCTTCCAGAGAAAGGTTGTTGGCAGAAAGGAGCCTAAGTTCCTAGAGAGAGGGAGGAGGGTGGAGCTGATTGGAAGACTTTTCAGGAACCCTTGGATCAAATTCCCTAGCACAGCAGTTTCTGCAGGCAAGAGTCTGGACTCTGGTGTCAGACTGTCTGGGTTCAAATCCCAGCTCTGCCACGTGCTACCTGTGTGAGTAACCATGGGGAAGCAATTTAACCTCTTGCACCTTAAATACACTTTAATTTCTTTCTTTCTTTGAGTCAGAGTCTCACTCTGTTGCCAGGCTGGAGTGCAGTGGTACGATCTCGGCTCACTGCAACCTCTGCCTCTCGGGTTCAAGCGATTCTCCTAACTCAGCCTCTTGAGCAGCTGGGACTACAGGCGCACACCACCACACCTGGCTAATTTTTGTATTTTTAGTAGAGATGGGGTTTCACCATGTTGACCAGGATGGTCTTGATCTCTTGACTTCGTGATCCATCTGCGTCGTACTCCCAAAGTGCTGAGATTAGAGGCGTGAGCCACCATGCCCAGCCAGCTGCATTTTAATGTCTACATGGTGAAACTTAACTGAGAGAATGTAAGGATTACATGAGGGCAATACATATAAACTATCCTCATATCACATAGTAAATGCTCAGTGAATTACTTATTATGGCGTTAAGCCCCTCAACATTCACTAATCACATTGAATGAATGTTTCCTCTCTTGAGATAAAAAGAAGGAAATAACAAAATAACAAATTTTGACTGCTGGCTATGGTTGTCAAGAGGGCTACATTACAATCCGAGTCTCCCATTCATTCCCAGAAACACACATTTCACATCACTGCAACAAATGATACCTCTCATGCTTATCAGATCAAGAAAAAATCCTCCATTCCAGAAACGTGCTGGGGTTTACTTTTACTGCAAGAACCGGGTGAGCAGGGGCATCCTTGGAGCTCGCCTCAGACAGGTAAGGGAGTTTTAACTGGAAGCTTTCATGCCAATCATTTCTTCCCCAAGAGAAAGCAGCTGTCTCATTTAAGGAACACTCATTCCCAGTTTCAGTTAAACCATTGTCCATGGTTCTGCAAAAATGGAGGAGAAGGCGAGAGGGGCCTAGGCCTAGTAACTTTCTTAGCACCATAACTCATTAACTTAGTAACAAAGAATACAGCGTGGAACGGGAAACATAGTGACTTCACAATGGAGAAGCTGGCAGCCACCCCCTCAGCCCACCAAAGTGGGCACCGTGATGAACAGTATTGGGGGTGTAGCTCTCGGTATATGATGAGAAGAGCATTTCACTTCTGCAGTGTTGTTCCCCACAACTCCAAACCCCAGGCTAATCATGAGAAACACATCAGCCAAACCCAGACTGGATGTACAGGACGCCAGACTGGTACCCCTCAACACTGTCATCATTTAAAAAAACAAAAACATAAAAAAAACAAAAAACACATTTTGAGACTCTGAGTCTTTTTCACATAACAGAGGAGATTAGCGAAAAGGGATAACCAAATGCAATGTGGTACCTGGGCTTGGATTTGGAATAGAAACAGGTGATTAATGGAAACACCAGTGAGATCTGAATAGAATGTGGCCTTAATAGTAATATAGCAATGCTGGTCCCTTCATTACAACAAACCTACCCTGTTGATGGACGATGTTATCAGTCGGGAAAACCATATGTAGGGTATACAGGAACTCTCTGTGCTAACTTGGAAACATTTCTGCAAATCCAAAATTATCCCCAAATACAAAGCTTAATTTTTTTATTTTTTATTTTTATTTTATTTTATCTTTTAAGAAATGGGGCCTCACTCTGTCACCCAGGCTGGAGTGCAGTGGTGTGATCATAGCTCACTACAGCCTCCAATTCCAGGGTGCAAGTGATCCTCCCACCTCAGCCTCCTGAGTATTTGGGAATACAGGAACGCACTACCACACCTGGCTCTTGTTTTCCTTTTTTTTTTTTTTTTGGAAGAGACAGGATTCTCCCTAGGATGCCCAGCCTGGTCTTGAACTCCTGCCCTGCAAGCGATCCTTCCACTTTGGAAAGCTTACTTTACAAAACTGGGGGCGCGGTGCTATCCACAGCTGCTCACATATGAGAAAGAGGAAGAACACACACAAAGTGGGAATTGAAGCCAGCATGGCAATGTCTGGATATCATGGAATATCAATTTTAGCAGGGAATAAAGGAACAGTCAAAAAAACTGTCTAAGCCTGTGATGTTCATAAATTTCGACTCAAAAAGCCAAAAAAAGGCTTTTTGAGTAGAAAACCTAGAGAAGGGAGCCACCTTGATGGTGGTGTCTGTTAATACAGATCAGGACAGTGGGCTAGTTGCCTGCCCCACATCTGACCTTCTGTATCTTTGGATTGGGGCACTCTTCTAACTTTTCTTGCAGTTCAAAACAGACAACTGAGCCTGTTTTCCAGTCAGCAGTTGGTTTTCTCTTCTCTGTGGCTGTTCTCCCCTCTCATAGTAAGCAGCAGCCTTGCAGTTGTTCCCAGAAGCTGGAGGCTGTTTCAAGGGCCAAAGGCGAGCTTACAGTCACCTAGTTTCCATGGAAACCGAAGCATCGCCATGCTCTCTCCAGAGCGACTTGGCAAGGCCCCGAGTACGTGTCTCTCCATTTCGAACTAATCTCCCCTGCACCGCACACACAGGTTTCCCTGGAGGAGCATTACCAGGGATCGTAGGGACACATAGCTCCCACAATGACCATGGAGGGCAGGGAGCGGTCTCTGGAGAGACTCTGCATGACGGGCTGGCCTGTGAAAGCCCAGGAAGGCCTCCAGCATTCTCCCAAGATACACACCTCCTCCAGGGTCATGGGGCAGGCAGAGAGGTGGTGAGGAGCCATCATCAACCATTTTTCCAAAGTCACCAGAGTTTTTGGAATGAGCAGCAACCTCAGTTCTGCCTACACAATATAGCTACAGAGATGGGTGGTCCAGTCCAGTGGTTTCCGGAATTTAGCTTACTAGAAAATTACCCGAAAGACTTGTCACCATGCTGATTCCTGGGCTCTGAGACAGGAGATTCTGATGCCCTGTGTCTGTGATCTGTGTTCCTACCCATCCCCTCCCCAGGTGATGCTGGGAGAGGTGTATCAAAGATCAGACTTTGAGAAGTGCACGTGCAGGAGGAAGCAGAGAGGAACCTGCACTTCTAACGTTGTTCCACATCTAATTTGCTTTATCATCTTTAGCAAGACCTTATTGATACATTGATTGACAGAGTCTTGCTCTGTTGCCCAGGCTGAAGTGCAGTGGCATGATTTTGGCTCACTGCAACCTCCACCTCCCAAGTTCAAGCAACTCTCCTGGCTAAGCCCCCCAAGTAGCTGGGATTACAGACATGTGCCACCGCACCCAGAGAATTTTTGTATTTTTAGTAGAAACAAGGTTTCACCATATTGGCCAGGCTGGTCTCGAACTCCTGACCTCAAGTAATCTGTCTACCTCGGCCTCCCAAAGTCCTGGGACTGCAGGCATGAGCCACTGTGCCTGGCCTCAAATACTGTTTTCAAGGATGGCAGGATAGAGAACGTGATGTTCCTAAGAATACCTTAGAATTCCTAAGGGAATTGGACCACCCTGGAATTTCTTTCCTAATGGGATTCTGAGGAACATCACTCTCTCTACCATGCCACCCTAAAACAAAAGGGGTTCTAAGGCCAAATAGTTTGGTGATTACCGTTTATTCTACTCTTCTCTAGAAAACACATTATGTAGCATTTTAGAGACTAAGTCCTGCCATAAAGGAGTCTATGTGAGCTTTTCATCCTGGTGTTTTCCTAACTTGTGTGCTCACAGAACTCTGTTGTTGCTGCTGTTGTTTTCTTGTATGCTACTAGCTACTAACAAAGTCCTGGGATACCTAACTGGGTAAGTGGCGGGCTAGAAAATACTAATTATTTTATTTTATTTTATTATTTATTTATTAATTTATTTTGAGATTGAGTCTCACTCTGTTGCCTAGTCTAGAGTGCAGTGGTACACTCTTGGCTCACTGCAACCTCCGCCTCCCAGGTTCAAGCAATTCTCTTGCCTCAGCCTCCTGACCGGCTAGGACTACAGGTACACGCCACCACATCCGGCTAATTTTTGTATTATTAGCAGAGATGGGGTTTCACCATGTTGGCCAGGCTGGTCTTGAACTTCTGACCTCAAGTGATCCACCTGCCTCAGCTCCAAAGTACTGGGATTATAGGCATGAGCCACTGCACCCTTCCAGATAATAAAAAATATTAATTATTTTGACTGAGTTATTACTATATGTCGAGCGCTTGCCATTCAATATCTCATTGAATTATACAACTGCTCTACCCAAAGCAGCACAACCAGCAAATGGCAGAACCTAGATTCCAACCCCAAGCATTTTGACATTAAGCTTAAATTATGCTAGGAGCTCCTCAAACATGGGCAAGAGCACAGACTATGACATGACATCCTTTACTCCAGAACTGATCACAGATAAAGTAACTTTCTGGACACAGGAAAGATGAATACACTGGTTCAGGAAAAACAAACAGCAGTGCCTGTGAAGACAGCTTATAAAGGGGAAAAATCTGGACCCTAAAGTTTCAAATGCCAAGCAATACTAAACCATAAGTATACAACCCAACTTTATGAGTTATAAGCACGCTCGGCTTTTCCCTTCCCTATCAGATGAGCTTTTGAGTAATGTAGCAGCCAGGCACCCAGCTCTGTGATGTATTACATTAATGCATTATCAGAAGCAGCTGTTGCTCTAATGATATGGACGAAGGCTGCAGAGCTTGGGTGATGTATTGCTCCAACATACTGCAATGGAGGCATGAGGCAGATCCCGTGCAGGATAGCGATGCAGTTAGAAAGTAGAGATCGATTTATCAGGGCCATCCCAAGCCGGCATCGAGAAAGAGGAGTCAGCTAGGCTGTTGGAATTTATCAACATAATTATGTGCCATGATTTATTAAGTACTAAACAACAAAGGCATCAAAGGCACTTTTGTTGTTGTTGTTTCAACTTATTAAAAAAAGAGGGCAAGTTTTTAAAGTGATTTTGGTTTTTTACTTCTATTATTTTTATTTTTATTTATTTATTTATTTTTGAGACGGAGTTTCACTCTTGTTGCCCAGGCTGGAGTGCAATGGCGTGTTCTCTGCTCACCGCAACCTCCGTCTCCTAGGTTCCAGCAATTCTCCTGCCTCAGCCTCCTGAGTAGCCAGGGTAATAGGCATGTGCCACCATGCCCGGCTAATTTTGTATTTTTAATAGAGACAGGGTTTCTCCATGTTGGTCAGGCTGGTCTGGAACTCCTGACCTCAGGTGATCCTCCCACCTCTGCCTCCCAAAGTGCTGGGATTACAGACGTGAGCCACTGTACCTGTCTTGGTTTTTACTTTTAAATAGTAAAGTTCCTCTATACAAATAATTACAACTAATGAAATCCTTAAACTAAAGATAAAATGTGGGTTGGGGACAGATCTTATTTTATTTCTTTTGAGATGGAGTTTCGCTCTGTTGCCCAGGCTCAAGTGCAATGGTGCGATCTCAGCTCACTGCAACCTCCGCCTCCTGGGTTCAAGTGATTCTCCTGCCTCAGCCTCCCGAGTAGCTGGGATTACAGGTGCACACCACCACGGCCAGCTCATTTTTTGTATTTTTAGTAGGGATGGGGTTTTCACCATCTTGGCCAGGCTGGTCTCGAACTCCTGACCTCAAATGATCCACCCGCCTCGGCCTCCCAACATGCTGGGATTACAGGTGTGAGCCACCGTGCCTGGCCCAGATCTCTTTTAATCAGGTATGTTTCTCTCTTTGATGAGAAATAAGCCTTTATCAAGTTATTCATGAAACTCTACCTCTCTTTGCAGTTCCAAATGCAACAGGAACAGCTGAAGCAGTTGAGGGCTAAACCAAATTGGATCTGGCATTGCCTGCTGTGCATCCGAGGTAGAACAACGGCCATATAGAGAACAATGGTTAAGAATGTATTCTATTCTCACTGGGCTGAGCACTCTACATTCATTATTGCATTTCATATGCATTATAATCCTTCCATGTAGATACGATGATCGTCTCTATTTTACAAATGAGGAAATGAGGTTTTAAGGATGTTAAATTAATTTAACCAAGGCTTCACAGTCAGCAGGTGACCTGAAAATGAAAATGCCGGTCATCCTGATGCCAGAGTCCATTCAATATGCATTTTCTGAGCCCTACGAAGTGAAGTTTAAGGTACAGGAGATTCATCATGGCTAAGTTTGGATAAGCCCCAAGTACGTGGAACATAATTTTAGCAGAAGAGACAGATCCTTGTCCTTGCTCCAAATGAATGAATGAACAAAGAAACAATTGAATGAACAAAGAACGAATGAACAAATAAATGTATTATTGTTTAGAACAAAGAAACTCAGTTTACTGATATAAATGTGAATCTCATCCAAAACTCCCTCATGGAAGCATGCAGAATAATACCTGACCAAATATCTGGGCTCCCCATGGCCTAGTCAACCTGACACAAAATTAATCATCACAGCAACATAACAATAACAAAAGTCATAAATCGAGACTGGTCCTTCATATCCTTCATATATGACTTTTCTGACTCTGACCTAGGGAAGGCATCATTATCCCCATTTTACTGCAAAGGGAACTCTGGCTTTGTGCATACAGGTGTATGAACAACATGGCAAGACATACTAAGTATGATGAGTTTGAAGGAAACAATGTCAGAAAAATAGCAGGTTGGTGAAGAGTGGTCAGGGAATAGAGTTCATGTGTGATATAGATCTAATTGCTCCTAACCATCAAAGACATATGACGTTTAAATCAATGTATATATCACACCTTAGACTCTGTTCATATATTTTCCAATACCTCCTTCTTTCACGAACATCCCTAATATTTATGAGGATAAGTCCAGTTCTCTCCACCACTCCTAAATATAGATATCACATTTACCAATATCATAAGGTAGAAAAGAATATTATTTTTAGCTCTGTCTCTTTACAGCAGGTAGTCAGCTGACTCTTTAACCTTCTGCCACACACCTTTGGTACATCTCAGGGCAGCTGAAATGTTTAAGACCCTGCCAGGCAGGCATGTTTCATCCATTCTCACACTTTCTGTAGCTATACGGGACTCAACAGGAATGATGACTCATGAAAAGCCCTGTTTTTGTCTGTGGAAAAGCTGGGGAAAGCATACCTTGCAGAAAACTCCTCAAGCATTCAAAGCTGATCTTGAAGACAAGATTTACCTCCCCTGCTACTAAGGAAGCCAAACAGCCAAGGGTGCATGGTGCCCAGGAAGGTGGCAAACAGATAGGAGATTCTCTGGAGTGGAGAGGGTGAGAACCACATGCAGCTCCCAGGGGAGACTGCCAGAGCCCCAGCATGAGGCAGGCAGGTCCTGAGCCACCGTAAAGTCAAATAATGAACAGGACATGTTCCCATCTCCTGGTCCACTACGTGCCTGAACCTTCCCTGATTGCCCGCAACCAATTATTCCAGGTACCGCATCTCATCCCAGTTTTCCCATCACAGAGGTACTCTTAGCTAAGGAATTAGCCATAAGGGCCAACACCCCTTCCCTTTCCCAGAAACATTCTCGTTTTAAGAGAGGACACTGGAATACTTGATGGAGTGAATGATGGACTCTCAGGCACTGGACACACAATGAGAGGTTTCTTTCAAAACAGAGGGACCTGCCATCACCATGCATATCATGCACTATTGATGGTCAGCGACACTGTCTAGCTGTAAAGCTGATTCTGGAATTCGTTTTCCATGTGTAGCCTATGGAAATAACATTTTTTCTAGGAATCCACTTAGAAACTGTATTAGTCAGGGTTCTCCAGAGGATCAGAACAGATAGGGAGGGAGGGAGGGTGTGTGTGTGTCTATGTGTGTGTGCGTGTGTGTGTGTATTTACTTATCATAAGGAATTGGCTCACACAATTATGGAGACCAAGAAGCTCCAAGATCTGCAGGGTGAGTCAGCATGGTGGAGGCCCAGGAGAATGAATGGTCGTGTTCCAGTCCGAAGGCAGCAGGCTGGAGACCCAGAAAGAGCCCATGCTTCAGTTTGAGTCTGAAGGTAGGAAGAAGCACACGTCCCAGTTTGAAGTCAGGCAGGCAAGAGGAATTCTCTCTGATGCAGGGGAGCTCAGCTTTTCTGCTCTATTCAGGCCTTCAGCTGACTGGATGAGGCCCACCCACATTACATGGAGCCATCTGCTTTACTCAGTCTACTGACATAAATGTTAATCTCATCCAAAACACCCTCATAGAAGCATGCAGAATAATATTTGACCAAATATCTGGGCACCCCATGGCCTAGTCAGCTTGACACATAAAATTAATCATGAAGGCAACATAACAACTACAAAAGTAATAAAACCAGACTGGTCCTTCATATCCTTCGTATATGACTTTTCTGACTCTGACTTAGGGAAGGCATCATTATCCTCATTTTACTGCTAAGGGAACTCTGGCTTAAATCGTTGATTAAGTTAGTTATCCAAGACCACAAGAGCTAGTGCATTAGCAGGATTTTAACTTATGATGCTGCCCCAATTATTTGCTTTCCTTAAACACAATAGGTCTGTATCATAAAAATAAAATTAACACCCCAAATGATAGATAATTCAGCTTTGGGGGAAATAAAAAACAAATTACCTCCTTTCATCCTTGAAATCTCCTGAGATCTATGGTCCCCACACCCAGCATATCTTATTTACCATCCTCACACCTTCTATGAACTTCCTCTTCCTCTTCTTGAGGATAACATCCAGATATGATGTCATTTCCTGTCACATGACAAGGACTGTTATGGGAGCCTAAACTGATTTGGCTCAGAATTAGCTCAGAAATACATCCTCACCACTGTGATATAAATTCCTTGAGGAATAATAATAAGTAAGTCTGGTTCACTGCTCTATCCCCAGAGCCAGCAGAGCGCCTAGCACATAGTAGATCCTCAATAAACGTGTTGACAGCTGGACACCTGGATATGGGAGGAAGAAAGATAAAGATCGAAAGGGGACAGGAACACTGTCATGTCAGCTCACACAGGGAGCATCCTCTGGTATGGACACATAGCAAGACAGGATAGAGATGTCTCCTTGTGGAATGAGATGGTTCAGGAAAAACATCTGGGTATAAAACAGTTTGGAATATGTGCTTTAGGGTGCACTAAGAGCACATGCTTGACAACAGTCACTTTACTTGAATATTATGCTCAAGCCAATCCTAAGAGAGAATGAAAAATGAGCATCTTGCAATGTGCATACTGACTTAAGGCATATTTTGCTGTGCAATGAAAACATGGCCATATAGTCATAGATTTCATGATTTTGATGTCAGTGCCATTTCAGTCAATTTCGCAGGGTCCTTTATCTAAAAGAAGGAAAAGAAAGACCTCCATATTCATGACTCAGGTCTAAGTCCTGCTTCCTTTTTCATGACAGTCTGGCAGGTGCTAATTTGACTTGGTCGGCCCACAGTCTGTCTTCTCTACAGACTGTAAAATTACTCAGGGTCAAGGTTTCTATCTTATTTCTACTTGAGCAGCTCATTGGTTGAAACTGGAAATGTGATTAGCGTGCATTCTGGCTTAGAACCTAGAGAATGTTCCTTATGTGTAGCAGAAATATGCCACCATAGTCAAGAGAGGAGCCTGCCTTGGTTTTAATCCCAGAAAAATGACCATAAGCAAGCCACTCACCCTCTGGGGTTTCAAATCCCCACCAGAAACACGTGTTTAATATTTAGAATTCTGGAAGAATGATGACCATATAGTCTCTAATTCTTCCAAAATCCCTACATAAAAAAAAAGAGTAACCAGAACAAAATGAGTAAATAGACAACATCTATGAGAAACAACGAAGTGCCTGCATGAATGTCAAGATATAAGTGGACAGAGACCAACCATCCATATCCCAAGACTCTTATGCTACCCTCCTCTATGTGACAGGAAGCAGCAAGAAACCTCAGGTCATGCGGCAGACTCAACAAAAGGAGACACACACCGTGACCAACAGGCAGTGGCAGCAATGTGTAGAGTGCCAATCTGAAGTCAGCAGCTGAACTAGGAAGAGTATTTCCCAACCCAACGGTGAGTGAACACAACGTATCCCCAGTGAGCTGCGAAGCAACAAATGTGGTCAACTCCTTGCAAACGTTCAAACTCCAAGACTCCAAACTCTGCTTGCAAACTCCCAAACTCAACTAACCAGTCAGAGTTGCTTGGAGGACCATCCACACTGAGAAGATATTGCTGGAAGTCAGCAGCAAAAGAAAAAAAAATGAAACAAAGTCCAAGTAAAAGTGATGGTGGTGAGGAGGAGGGGACAGACATCGCAGACAGCAAGGGACAATTTTTTAAAACTACATGAAAAAAAAGCAAAAACAACAAAAGAGGGAGCTCTGTGAAGTTAGATAAGCTACCTAAGATTTTATGAAATATAATATCACTTAAAATGAACAACAGAGGCCGGACATGGTGGTTCACACCTGTAATCCCAGCACTGTGGGAGGTTGAGGCAGGCGGATCATGAGATCAGCAGTTCGAGACCAGCCTGGCCAACATAGTGAAACCCCGTCTCTACTAAAGATACAAAAAAAAAAAAAAAAAAAAGCCAGGTGTGGTGGCAGGTGCCTGTAATCCCAGCTACTTGGGAGGCTGAGGCAGGAGAATCGCTTGAACCCAGAAGGCAGAGGTTGCAGTGAGCCTAGTTCATACCATTGCACTCCAGCCCGGGTGACAGTGAGAGACTCCATCTTCAAAAAAAAAAAAAAAGAACAACCGAAAATAATCACAGGCATACCTCATACAAATTTATTATGAAAGAGAAAAAGGAGCAGACTAAAATCTCTACAGATAACAAAAGCATGCCAGAGAGGCATTGTCAAAAATAAGAACAATGCTGCAACATTCTATTTCAAAACATGCCAACAGGCATTGAGAAAGGGATACAAGAAATGGAAAACAATATAAATCAGAATTAGAAAGGCATAAAAATGAGGTGACAGAGTTTAAGGCAAAGAAATAAAAGAAAAAAACTCATTTCAATAACCAAGAATAAACTAGAAAAATCTAAGGACAAATCAATATGAAAACTAAAAGAGAAAAGGGAGAAAATATAAATAGTCCTCTCAGCAAAGGTGAATTTTATGATGTGTAAATCAAGCTGTTAAAAAGAGAGATAAATAAAAAGAAGATTCAAGAGTACGTAGCACTTTTTAAAGATGGGTAAAATAGAGATGAGAGTCCTTGAAAAAGAAAGAGAAAACAAGAGAAAAGAACAAATTCTAAAAATCCTATTTCAAAGAGACTTTCCCAAAATTAAAAATTTTTAAAAATTAATGGAATCACACATCAAAACAAAAACAAAGAGTATACCTGCAAATAGTGTTCTCAAGTGTCCTTTGTCAAGGATAGGATTGCAAATTACTAGACATTAGAAAAAAAAATATTCAGGCATCTTGGCAAAAGAACACATGATTTATAAGGGAAAGAAAATTATTTTCAGGTAGCTTGACAGAATCACTGTACGCCTGAAGAAAAGGAAATTATAATATTTAAGAGACTTAAATAAAGTGACCCACGCGTTCTACATCCAACACAAGTCACCTACACACAGAAAGGATATAAACTGTAAACAACATGCAGTAACTCAGAGAAGAGAATCCTCATGGATCCTCCCCTAAAAATGTACTGGAGAGGCCAGGGCAGTGGCTCACACCGGTAATCCCAGCACTTGGGGAGGCTGAGGCAGGGGGATCATGTGATGTCAGGAGTTTGAGACCAGCCTGGCCAACATGGTGAAACCCCATCTCTACTAAAAATACAAAAATTAACCGGGCATGGTGGTACATGCCCATAATCCCAGCTACTGGGGAGGCTGAAACAGCAGAATTGCTTAAACCCAGGAGGTGGAGGTTGCAGTGAGCCAAGATTGCACTCCAGCCTGGGTGACAGAGCAAGACTCTATCTCAATGAAATAAAATAAAGTATTGGAGAATGAGCTTTAGACCATCAAAATGGTCAGACAGATGTAAACATCAGGATGGTTATTTGTAGAACTAAGACTGAGGGTTTATAAAGCAAAGTAATCATAAGTAACATATATATGATCTGACAATGGAGACACAGTACAACTACGAAAAACAGAGGAATGATAGGGATACCATATGCAAAGCAAAACAAAACAAAACAGCCAGTCCCCAAAGCAAAATACCCCTGCTTTCAGATATCCTAATTGATGGTAGTAAAAACTGATGTAGTCTGAGTATTATAATTCTGAGCCTGTGTGTATATATTGTTGAAGCAATCACATAATTTGGGAATACCCTAATTATATAACATCCTGTGTCCTTTACAAGCAGGATTCTTAGGGGGAAGAAGAAGAGATAGATAAAACAGAGAATAGATTTGTTAAAATCCCTGAAGTGTAAAACATGGATTGGAAGTATCAGTATGAGCCCACGGTGTATTTTATCCTTTTAAAATTGTGTGTGTTTTTCTTGCTTTATCTACTATAAAGGCATAGAAACGGTGAATAACTCAGTAACAATGAGCATCTCTAGCACTCAGATTATGGTCATAAAATATCACTTCTCACTAAAAGAAATCAGGGCTTCTTGGAGAAATTACTGATTCCAATACCGGGTTAAGAAATGTATAAAATGAGCCTGGAAATCTTATCACACCAGGTAGCAAGGAAGCTATCAAGAAGAACTAAGTCTTATCAAAAGGACTCAAGAGCCACAGTAATGTTACATAATGTATACATAGTATAAAAATTATTCATAGATTGCTATGTGCTCATTTTTAGGGATTAGTAGATCAAAAAACCTTTCAGACCTCTGGTCAAGTCCTGGGACTGGCAAATGTTTTTGTAAAAGGTCAAGTAGTAAATATTTGCGGCTTTGCGGGCCAGATGGTCTCTGTTGCAACTACCCAACTCTGCTGTTGTTAAAGAAGCAGCCGTCAACTATATATAAATGAGTGGTCATGGCTGTGTTCCCATCAAACTTAATTTACAAAAACAGGTGGCACCTGAGCTATCATTTATTGACCACACCCCCCCCCCCCCCCCCCCACGATTTAGTGCAAGAAAGACAATTAAGTAGGTCATTTCAATCAGTGTTAGACTGGAGAAAATAAATCTTCAGTGATTTGAATCAGAACAAAGGCTGTTTGGGAAGAGGACAGGATAGTGACTGGTGGAGGCATGAATTGCACTTCCATGAGGCTGCTGATATGGTTTGGATCTGCCCCCCTACCCAAATCTCATCTCAAATTGCAATTCGCCAAGGGTGGGGGCTGGTGGAGTGATGTGATCATGGGGACAGTTTTCTTGTGAATGATTTTAGCACCATCCTCTTGGTACTGTTCTCACAACAGCGAGTTGTCAAAAGATTTTGGGCGTTTAAAGGTGTGTGGTGAAACCCTGTCTACTAAAAATACAAAAATTAGCTGGGTGTGGTGGAAGGTGCTGTAATACCAGCTACTTGGGAGGCTGAGGCAGGATAATTGCTTGAACCTGGGAGGCGGAGATTGCAGTGAGCCGAGACCGCGCCATTGCGCTCCAGCCTGGGGGACTGAGTAAGACTCTACCTCAAAACAAAAACAAAAACAAAAAGAAGTGTGTGGCATCTCCCCACCTCACACTTGCTCCTGCTCTGGCCATGTGAACTGTCTGCCCTCATGTTGCCTTCTGCCATGAGCAAAAGCCCCATGAGGCTTCCCTGGAAGCAGATGCCACTGCCCTTCCCGAACAGCCTAAAGAACCATGAGCCAATGAAACCTTCTCTTCTACTTTACCCAGTCTCAGGTATTTCTTTACAGCAGCACAAGAATGGCCGAATATAGCCAGTCACGTTCTATTGCTACATGCATCACTCACGGTGGCTTTATGAGTGTATTCACTTGTGAAAATTCATTGAGCAATGAATTTACAATTTGTTTACTTGATGTATATTAGACTTCAATAAAATACAGTACATCTGAAAAAAGAGTTAGGAATTTTATGGCTGGAGAAAGCACAGACAAAAAATAAGGAAAAGCTGCTGCATGAAGTATGAAGAGGAAACTGTTGGGGGCAGCAGGCATGCCAGCTCCTTGGCCGAAACATTTCACAGCCAGGTGGATAACATCCAGATCTTCTGGGGAAGGTATCTCAGGGATCAGCTGATTTATAATGAGAGGTGTGAGCTGGAGGAGGAAAGGAGGATGGACGTAGAAAGACAACATGGTAATCCACCCACTGAACTCTCCAAAGAAGGGCCAAGGGAAACCTGGCCCCCACACCCACCACACTCAGAGTGGCTACTCTGCCCATGAAGCCAGAAAAATATCCTCACTCAGAGGCAAAATTAGAGTCTGCTTAACTCAGAGATGAGGCAGGGTTTAGGGACGCAGTGATCTGAGTATCAACCACGATACTGCTTTTCAATAGTAATTTCTTTCGAAGCTTTGTGGAGGTCATTGGTGCCAGTCATTAAAAATGTTGGGCTTTCCACCTGCTTCTTATGTGACAGAATATTTCCTGGTTCTTTTGTAGGTGAAGGTGTGGTTATGTGTTTAGTTCTGCCTGAGGTGAAGAATGCCACTTACAGCTTGATTGGTTCCCCCAACCCCTAGCTTTGTGGAGGTATGGTTGACAAATAAAAATTGTATATATTTAAGACGTACATCATGATGTTTTGATATATGTACACATTTTGAAGTGATTACCATAATGAAGCTAATTAACATATCAATCACTTCACACAGCTACGTTTGCTTGTGGTAAGAACATTTGAGGTCTACTCTCCTAGCAAATTTCAAGTATACACCACATTATTATTAACTATAGTCACTATACTGTATTTTAGGTCTCCAGAACTTGTTCAACTTATAACTGAAAATTTATACTGTGTGGTATAAACAGAGTGGCTAGCATCTTCCTATTTTTCCCACCGTCCAGCTCTGAGTAACCAGCATTTTACCCTCTGTTTCTATGGGTTCGACATTTTTAGATTCTACATATAAGTGATATTATAGAGTATTTGTGTCTTTCTATATCTGGCTTACTTCACCTAGCATAACGTCCTCCAGAATCATCCATGTTGTCACAAATAGAAAAATTCCTTTTTAAGACTGAATATAATTTCATTGTGTATACGCACGCAAACACACAAACATATCTATATATATACACACACCACATTTTCTTTATCCATGCAGCCATTAATGAACTCCAAGGTCATTGTGTGTGTGTATATACGTGTATATGGTATATAAAATGTATATATGCACCAATGTGTGTGTATATATATATACACACACACATAACCTAAGAGTCATTGTGTGTATATATAAGTGTATATGTTATATGTACATATATATACACAAACACACAATGGCCTAAAAGTCACTGTATGTATATATGTGTGTGTATATGTGTATATGGTATATGTGAGATATATATATACATAGATATAGATACATATATACACATATAGATACATATATACACATATACATATATATCTATGTATACAAGTATCTCACATTTTCCATATCCATTCATCCACCATTGGACTCTTAGGTCATTTCATATTTTGGCTATTGTGAATAATGTGAATAAAGTGCAATAAACATGGAAGTGCAGTCCTCTCTTTATTTCCTTTGGATTTATACCCAGAAGTGGGATTGTTGGGTCATATGGTAGCTCTAGTTTTAATTATTTGAGAAATCTCCATACTGTTTCCCATAATGGCTGTACCAATTTACATTCCCACCAACAAGTGCCTAAGAGTTGTCTTTTCTCCACATCGTCACCAACACTTACGTTTTGGCCTTTGGACAACAGCCATCCTAATAGGTATGAGGTGGTATCTCATTACGGTTTTGATTTTTACCTCCCTGATCATGCTGAGCACCTTTTCATGTACCTGTGGTCCATTTGTGTGTCTTCTTTGGAAAAATATCTATTTGAGTCTTATGTCTATTTTTAAAAATCTGGCTATTGGCTTTTTGCTACTGAGTTGTATTACTTTTTATATAACACAGATATTAATCACTTATCAGATATGTGATTTGCAAATATTTTCTCCCATTTCATAGGCTGCCTTTCCATTTTGTTGATGGTTTCCTTTGCTATGCAAAAACTTTCTGGTCTCACGTAAAACCACTTTTTATTTTTGCTTTTGCTGCCTGTGTTTTTGTGTCATGTCCAAAAAACTGCTAAGACCAATGTCAAGGCACTTTCTCCTGTTTTGTTTCTAGGAGTTTTATGGCTTTAGGTCTTAAGTTTAAGTATTTAATCCATTTTGACTTGATTTTTATGTATAGTATAAGATAAGGGTCTAATTTCACTCTTCTGCCTCTGGATATCCAGTTGTCCCATTAACATTTCTCGAAGAGACCATCCTTTCCCCATTGCATGTTCTTGTCACCCTTGTTGAAGGTCAGTTGATTATAGATGTATGGATTTATTTCTGAGCTCTCTATTAAGCTCCACTGGTCTATGTGTCTGTTTATATGCCAGTACCATAGTGTTTTAATTACTATAACTTTGTAATATAATTTGAAACCAGGAAGTGTGATACCTCCAGCTTCATTCCCCCAGAATAATCTTGCTCAAGATTCAACATCTTCTGTTGTTCCTTGCCAACTTTGGATTTTTTCTGTGTGTACAACCTGATGGTTTACACCTGGTGTATAACACTCCAGAACTTTCTTTATCTTTCTGAGCCAGAGAATGGCAATGGTGGGAATGATAACTGTTCTATCACCTTGGACCAGCTCCATGACCCACCTGCAATGGTCATGTAATGGAGCAAGAACCAAACCTTTGCTGCTTTAAGCTATTCAGGTTTGGGGTTTGATACAGCAGCATTACCAAACCTATAAAGACGGATGTGGGCATCTAAAATGCACTTAGATCAACATGCAGATTTTCATGAGTCTTTTTAAAGCTACAGTTTATCTTAAACACATAAAAATACATTTTCAAATATTAACTCACATATTACAATCAGGATACATAATACAACCGTAAATGAGTAAAATGCCATTCGATCTTATTAAGTTAACACTTTCTAAATTCAAGACCAGAGTGGAGGCAATTACTTCCCAAGGATTAGAAGACCATATTGAACTTGGAGCTCTGTCTGGACTCCCAAAGATAAGCCCTATCATATAAAAGGAAATTCTTTCCCTCAAGGCAACATACTCACCATTATCATTATATATTAAAAAAAAAAAAAACCAAACCCTCACTTCTCATATCACAGCTGCTGGATTACTGAAAAGCGAATGACCCAATTCCTAATCCAGAGCCCAAGAAACAGGCTATACACACTATTATCACTTTTACTATAATTACTCTTAATGATAATAATAGTCACCTTCTACGATCTGTTAGCCATTTCTCAGTGCTTTATATGTCATCATAAACAACATTTGCTCAGTGAATGAATGACTATGAATGAGGTAGAATTTGAAATGCGTATTAAAGGAGACATGAGATTTAGACCCAATGAGACAAAGGGGTAAAGACATTTTAGGCCAGAGAGGATGATGTGAAGTGAAGAAAAAAGGTGGAGAAAGGCATGCCACATAATGGGAAAGGAGGCAGGCATTTTTTAGCAGAAAATGGAATTCAGATGTAATCTTAGAGATAAAGAAGGTCCCCTGAGTGCTTCATATCTAGGGACTGGGATGACAAAGCATAATTCAAAGAAAACTGTCCTGATAGCAGTACAGGGTCAGGATGAGAACAGGGAGAGATTGAGTCTGGGAAACAATTTAGGGAAATATTGTAATAGCTCAGGCTTGATGAGAAGTGGATCTTGCCAAGGATGTAGGTATAAAGAGTGAATGTGACTATGTTTTGACCAACTATATATGAGTCTAAGTATGATGTGAGATCTCTGGAAAATCTTAAAGACAGGAGATACAGCCTTCTTTGCTCCTTTATTCATCATACCACCTGGAACATGTAAGCGATGGCTGGATCTCCAGGGGCTATTTTGTACCACGAGAACAGGAGCCATGGATGCATAACGGATTTGGAAGGAGAGAGATGGGCTCCCAATACCTTCATCGAGCTACCACACTAATCAAAGCCTACCTGTTTCTGGATCTTTTTTACATTAGAGAAAGATAAACTTCACCTTAATTTACTGTTATTTGGAGTTTCTCCTAGAAGCAGCTGAATCCAGTTATGCCTGATAAAGGAGGTTAGAGAACAAGGGGAGGCGGGACATGATGACTCATGCATGCAACCCCAGTGCTTTGGAAGGCTGAGGCAGGAGGACTGCTTGAGGCCGGGATTTTGAGACCAGCCTGGGCAACAAAGCAAAACCTCATCTCTACCAAAATTTACAAAAAAGAAACATCAGCCAGCCATGGTGGCACATGCCTGTATTCTCAGCTGCTTGGGAGGCTGAGATGGGAGGATTGTTTGAACTGGGGAGGTTGAGGCTGCAGTGAGCCATGATTGCACCACTGCACTTACCCTGGGTGATAGAGGAAGACCCTGTCTCAAAAAAAGAAAACAATAATTAAAAAATTAAACTATTGTTTTGTTTTGTTTTGTTTTTTAAACAAAAGAGCACAAAGGGAGACCTAATAAGCCAAACAAATATAGTGTGAAGTAAGGGTTAAGAATTTCTGTCCCACCACCCGAATTTAGGTTCTGGCTCTGCTATTGAGTAATTTTGGAAGCTCAAGCAAGTACCTTGGTTTCAACAATGGTTAAATATGGAATAATGATAAGTAGTACCTACCTAATGGATTCTTAAGATGATTAAATGCAACAACTAATGTAAAATGTTCAGCATGCTCTGTGGTGCAAATTTTATTAAGCAATGCTGAATAAAATAGAATAGAATATGCCCCAAATGAAAAAAAGGCTCAAAATTCTTGGAGAGAGGAAATGAATGAGAAGGGAATGGATACTTCTGCCAGAGGGTTGTAAGAGGTTAGAAAAGCTTCCTGGAAAACACATTTCTCAAACTTTCTTTCTCCTTTCCAGGATCACCCATGTCACTTTCATGCCGTGAAAATGAAAAGTCCGGAGAAGGTGGCTTTTTCCCCCATCTCAGCCCTGCTGTCTTCTGGCCATCTTGGGAGGGAGCCTTTGACCACAATTGCGGTTCCACCTTCTGTTTAATGGGCTTATGGTCAACACTCTGTCAACAGCCTATCAACACCATTGATCTTCATGTTCCAGGAAATGCTGTGCTGTTGGGAAGAAGAGACACTTGGCTTCAATTCTGCATAAAAGGGGCTGATTAAATCAAAGGGATGTTTGGCTTTTCACTGTGTTGGGGTTGCTCAACACTGACAGAATGATGGAGGAGGTGGGGCTGGGCTCTGTGAAGTTGAAAACTCTTTCAGGGAAACCAGGCCACTTCTTAACTCCCCAAACACTTCATGAGGAGCTAGAAGTTTCCGAGATATGACTGCTCTGTGAACGGCATGAATCTGATTAACACTAAAAAAGGCAAGAAAAAAGAAGGTGGAAATGTGCATGGTTTAATGGCAAGCAGAATGTATTTATAGCTACATTTGGGGAATGTGTTTGAAGATGACATTGTCATAGCTCCATATTTGCTGTTTTCACGTAATACTTTGGGGGAACATAAAAAATGGAATTTGGGAGGGGCATGGCGCTGGTGGTAATGTGAAATCTGACAGGTATGAGTCACCTTCTTCCACTCCGTATCCGTGTGACTGTGAATAAATAATAACTTCTTTCAGCCTCAGTTTGTTTATTGCAAAATGAGTTATGGTAATAATTAAGTGAAATAATATAGATAAAAGGGCTTAGTAAGTGCTGACTTCCTCTTATTCTTTTTTTCTTTCTTTCTTCTTCTTGAGACAGAGTCTCACTCTGTTGCCCAGGCTGGAGTGCAATGGCACGATCTTGGCTCACTGCAGCCTCCGCCACTTGGGTTCAAGCAATTCTCCTGTCTCGGCCTCCTAAGTAGCTGGGACTACAGGCACATGTCACCATGCCCGGCTAATTTTTTTATTTATAGTAGAGACGGGGTTTCACCATGTTGGCAAGGCTGGTCTTGAACTCTGGACCTCAGGTGATCCCCCCGCCTCTGCCTCCCAAAGTACTGGGATTACAGGCGTGAGCCACCGCGCCCACCCTAGGGTTCCTCTTATTCAAAAACACTTGTTGGTAGCTGGATGGGGAGAGAGAGGGGCAGAGAGAGAAAGCCACCAGCAATTTCTTTCTTTCTTTATTTTATTTTATTTTATTTTTTTTGAGACGGAGTCTGGCTCTGTCGCCCAGGCTGGAGTGCAGTGGCGCAATCTCAGCTCACTGCAAGCTCCGCCTCCCGGGTTCACGCCATTCTCCTGCCTCAGCCTCCGGAGTAGCTGGGACTACAGGCGCCCGCCACTACGTCCGGCTAATTTTTTGTATTTTTAGTAGAGACGGGGTTCCACCGTGTTAGCCAGGGTGGTCTTGATCTCCGGACCTCGTGATCCACCCGCCTCGGCCTCCCAAAGTGCTGGGATTACAGGCGTGAGCCACCGCGCCCGGCCTATTTCTTTTTCTTGAGACAGAGTCTTGCTCTGTCAGCCAGGCTGGAGTTCAGTGGTGCGATCTTGGCTCACTACAACCTCTGCCTCCTGGGATCAAGTGATTTTCCTGCCTCAGCAACAATTTCTTTAGGATCTGCACAGCATCTTTCTGTTTTCTGGTGAAAACTGTAATTCCTTACACATCCTTAAAATTCAATCCAAACTCAGTTGTATTTTTGCTTTGGGCTTACCATGTGTTTTTTTCCTTCATCAGAAACTTAAATAAAGAAATTCTGTTTTGGACTTTTATACAAATTTCCTTTTTTCTTACCCCATGCACTCAAAATGAGGAACACTACTCTTAGAAAACACCCCTGTCATTGTATGTTCCTGAGCAAGAATGGATGCTAGGTCAATGGAATGACGTGTGTAGAATCTGCATTCACCCAATTTAAAATTTTAATAACAGTTGACCTTTGGGGCCTGAGAAATCTCTCCAGACAGACAACTGAGAGATTCAGGCTGAGGAAGAAACCTGGGAATTGGAAAGTGGGCTGGGAGCATCCATGTTCTATTGGTTCTCAAGGCAACAGAGGTGGCTATGCAAGAGTTCCATCTGTGAATGGTTAAACTCAAGTGAGCAATAGAAAGCCACTGTCTGATGCTTAGCCAGCATCACTGCTCACTGGAACAGGATGGGCAGTCTGTCCTTCACCTCCTTACACTTCAGTTAAAACCACAGGTAGCACATAACAAGCCTTCCTCTGTGCCAGGCACTGCTGCAAGGTTTACCTGGTGTGGTCAGCAGAATAATGGCCTCCCTTCCTCCAAAGATGTTCACATCCTAATCCCTGGAACTTGCAAATATGTCATTTTATATGGCAAAAGGAACTTTGCAGATGTGATTTAGGTTCTTGAGATGGGGAGGTTATCCTGGACTATCAGGGTGTGCCTAGAGTTGCAATCTCAAGGGTCCCCAGAGGAGGTAGCCAGGAGAACCAAGGTTAGTAATATGCAGAGACAATAGTTTCAGAGATTAGCGTGATGTGGCTACCAGCCAAGGAATGTGGGTGGGTGCCAGAAGCTAGACAAGGCAAGGAATAGATTATCTCCTGGAGCTGCCAGTAGAAACCTTGATTTTAACCCCACAGGTCTGAATTTAGACTTTTGACGTCCAGATCTGTAAGAGAATAAGTCTGTGCTGATTTAAGCCACTAATTCTGTGGTAATTTGTTACAACAGAAAAGGAAAGTAATACACCTGTATTATCTCATTTAAATCCTCACCTGCTCTTATCACCCCCCTTTTTCAGATGGGGAAACTGGGGCAAACTGAGGCTAAGCAATTTAATATCACGCACCTAATAATACCTAATAATTGGCAGACCCATGGAATGGACTGTGGTGGTCTGGCATCAGACTATGCACTTATAACCACTGTATGATAGGAAGGCTTTGAGGGAGCAGGCAAGAGCACAGACAACACTGCAAGGAGGCTTATCTCCACATCCTTAGCAAAACAGTCACTTTCTAAAGACTGCTCCACAAGTGTGATACAATTAGCAAATAATGCTAATTCCAAGCAAGTCTCATGTACTCATTAAAGCAGGGCCACAAGAAAGCTCTGTTGCAGTAAAACATTTATAGCACCCCTTTGATAAGTATTGAGGGTGCTAAGCCCTTTACACAAAAAAGTATCTCCCCAAATCATTCCCAAACACTACAAAGGTAGTGCCATCAGTATTCTCAGTACACACATGAAGAATTTGAAGTGCAGTAGATTCTTTGGTCTAAAGATGCCCATCAAATCTAGAATCAACATAATTGAACATATGGACATAGAGAGTAGAAGGATAATTACCGGAGGCTGGGAAGAGTAATAAGAGGATGGTGGGGGGAAGGTGGGGATGGTTAATGGGTACAGTAACAGAAAGAAGGAATAAGACCTCCTACTTAATAGTACAATAGGGTGACTATAGTTAATAATAAATTAATTGTACATTTCCCAATAACTAAAAGAGTATAAGTGGATTGTTTGTAACACAAAGGATCAATGCTCAAAGGGATGGAGACCCCCACACTCCATGATGTGACTGTGGTACATTGCATGCCTGTATCAAAACATCTCATGTGCCCCCCATATATGCACACCTGCTGTGTACCCACAAAATTCCAAAATTTAAAAATGTTTTAGTGAAAAATAAAACGAGGCTGCCCATCAACATGCAAATGATTCAAGATTACTTGCTGACAGACTCCTGCTTCCACATATGAAGGATCAGCTGCTCCAGAAATTGACCTCCTGATATAACAATTAGAAATTGTGGCTGGGCACGGCGACTCATGCCTGTAATCCCAGTACTTTGGGAGGCCGAGGCAGGCAGATCACTTGAGGTGAGGGGTTCAAGACCAGGTGAGGGGTTCATGACCAACATGGTGAAACCCCATCTCTACTAAAAATACAAAAATTAGCTGGGCATGGTGGCACATGCCTATAATCCCAGCTACTCGGGAGGCTGAGGCAAGAGAATCGCTTGAACACCGGAGGTGGAGGTTGCAGTGAGCTGAGGTCATGCCACTGCACTCCAGCCTGGGCAACAGACCAAGACTCTGTCTCAAAAAAAGAAAAAGAAAAAGAAAAAAAATAAATTGCTTCCCATAGTGTGATCGTAGCATATCAATCACCTAAGAACTTGCTCAGGTAGACATTTGGTCCAACAGTGTGCTGGTAAACATTTAATAAGTGGCTCTTCGGTAAAACAATTTTTAAAGCCCTGACTTCAAGTAATTTACCAATTACTGTGGTGTAAATATTTCCACTCTGTTGATTTCAAGCTACCAAGTTTCAGCCTACTTTAAACTCATTTTACAAAAATTGCAGGCTGGGTGCAGCGGCTCAGGCATGTAATCCCTAGCACTTTGGGATGCCAAGGCAGACGGATTGCTGGAGACCAGGAGACCAAGCAGCCTGGCCAAAATGGCGAAACCCCATCTCTACAAAAAAAAAAAAAAAAAAAAAATTAGCCAGGCATGGTGGTGCATGCTTGTAATCCCATATACACAGGAAGTTGAGGTGGGAAGATCATCTGAGCCCCAGGAGGTCTAGGCTGCAGTGAACCATGATCGTGCCAGTGCACTCCAGCCTGGGTGACAGGATGAGACTGTGCCTCAAAAAAAAAATATATATATATATATATTTTTTTTTTTTTTGCTAAGAATTTACCAATTGTTCCTCACTAGTTTGCTATCACAAGCACCAGCAGCCCTCTGCCTGTTTTCCACCCCACATCTAACTTAATCAGAATCTCAGAGAGGAAGCCCAGTGATTTGCATTTTTAACAGGAGCTCCAGGGCATTCATGTAAATTTGACTGTACAGTAACTTGCATCTCCCCACATCTAGAGTTGCCACACTCCTACTTAAATTTAAATTCCAGAGAGACCATAATTTTTCATATAAATCTGTCAAATTTGCAACATATTTATACTAAAAATTTATTCGTTGTTTATGTAAAATTCAAATTTTACTGGGCTTAATACATATTTAGTTTGTTTGTTTGTTCATTTTGAAACAGTTTCACTCTGTCTCCCAGGCTGCAGTGCAGTGGAGTAATCTCGGCTCATTGCAAACTCCACCGCCTGGGTTCAAGAAATTCTCGTGCCTCACCCTCTCGAGTAGCTGGGGTTACAGGTGTGTGCCACCAAACCTGGCTAATTTTGGTATTACTTGTAGAGATGGGGTTTCATCATGTTGGCCAGGCTGGTCTTGAACTCCTCCTCTTGTGATCTTGGCCTCAAGTGATCCTCCTGCCTCAGCCTCCCAAAGTACTGGGATTACAGGCATGAGCCACCATGCATGGCCAATGTATTTTTATTTGTTAGATTTGCACCCCTACATATATCCTCACCAACATTTGGTATTATCACATTTTTAAGTGTTTGCTATTTGAGCATTGGACCCATTATCTTCCTGATTTAACCTGCATTCCGCTGGTAACTACATTAACATGTCATATATATTAGTTTTCTTGGAGTGACTTTGCTCATTTTTCTACTGGTCACCGCCTTTTTCTTATTGACTGACACTAATATTTCCATTTTGTGTATTGGAAATATCTGTAAGCTTAATTTATATCTTTTATCCAGAAGAATTTTAAAATCTCAATGTGGTGAAGTTTATCAGTTTTCCCCTCTATGATAATAACAACAGTGCTCATCACAAAAAGTCAAAAACTGCTACCAAAGAGGTGACTTATACATTTATTTCAACAATATTTACCATATTGTAGGTGTTCAATAAACCTTTGCTACTGTTACTTCTATGATGATTATTTATTTGCAGAAGGTTATTTTTTACGTCTTCCCTGGTTTCCATAACAGAAATGTCCAAAAGGGTATAGTTAGTTCTCAGGCACTGAGGAAAGACTTTTCTATTTTATTTATTTTATTTTATTTTATTTTATTGGGAGACAGAGTCTCACTCTTGTCACCCAGGCTGAAGTGCAATGGCATGATCTTGGCTCACTGCAGCCTCAGCTTCCTGGGTTCAAGCAATTCCTGTGCCTCAGCCTCCCGAGTAGCTGGGACTACGGGTGCGCCTGGCTTTTTTTTTTTTTTTTTTTTTTTTCAGTAGAGATGGAGTTTCACCCTGTTGCCCAGGCTGGTCTTGAACTCCTGACCTCAAGTGATCCACCCGCTTCGGCCTCCCCATGCGCTGGGATTACAAGAATGAGCTGCCACGTCCAGCTGGAAAGACTGACTTTCTTAGGCTGCTGCCTCATCAAGTATTTGCTCCTCCTTCAAGAAGAACCCAGGAACTGAATGGTGCTGTTCACTTAGAAACAGTGAGACCCTTGCCTAAATTTGAAGTTACTCAGTCCACCTGTCCACACTGGGAATGCTCTCCTCCTCCATAACATCTTAGAAATATTGGCTAAGAGGTAAAGAGGCTGCAGGAAGGGGAGGAAGGAAGCATTTTAAATGTAGCCTCTGCAATTTGGCCAAGTGCCGGGTAGCAGAGATGAAATAATAGCTCACGGCGCACACGATCAGATGCTTGCCGAGAGTTAAGGGGTGATTACTGACTGCTCTGCCAACTTATGAGTCCTCATTAAGGTTTCCAGAGCTGAAAAACTCTGCTTAGCACCACAAAACAATGCCCTTTCTGGCCTGCCCCCTTTGAAGGTCATAAACCACTTTAATTAAGAACACTTTTAATAATGGAAGACTCAAGATGCCACGCAAGGGCACCACGAGCATCTCTGAAATTAGGATGAAAAATCTCCCTGTTTTGTACCTTCACCGAGATCATTTTCTGCTGGGTTTAATGCTTCGTTCTCAGCAGTGTCCAGCGGTGGCGGCGAAAGAAGAGACCTGGCACCACCTGCTCCACCGTTATTGTTCCCAACCCCCACCCGGCCTGAGTTAGACAGGAGGATGCTCACCTGAGGGCCTGTCCATCTCTCCAGAGGTGGGTGGGTGGGGGTCTGTCACAAGCCCAGGAAGCTCCTCCGTCCATGAGACCACGGCCAGCCTGAATATGTGACGAAGCATTTCTCAAACTGAGACGTTCCACAAACACTGAGGCAAACACAAGGGAAGAGGTTCTTAACCTCAGCACCACTGACGTTTGGACTGGGTCATTCTCGATGGCAGGCGGCTGTCCTGTGCACGGCAGCATAGTGTGCAGTGCCCCATCCTCTACCCACTAGATGCTGATGGCACTCGCCACCCAGTGGTGACAAGCCAAGGTGTCTCCAGACATTTCCAAATGTCCCCTGGGGGTATGGGTACCAGGGTTGGCAACAGAAACACAGGTGGCCCAGTTAAATTTGAATTTCAGATAAACAACAACTAATTTTTAGTGTAAGTATACAGCAATCCCACTACTGGGTATCTAGAAGTCATTATACAAAAAAATACTTGCACACGCAGGTTTACAGCAGCACAATTCACAATTGCAAAAATGTGAAACCAACTCAAATGTCCATCAATCAAGTGGATGAAGAAAATGTGTTTATATATATATAAGACAGAAGACTACTTAGCCATAAAAATGAATGAATGAATGGCATTCGCAGCAACCTGGATGAGATTAGAGACTATTATTCTAAGTGAAGTAACTCAGGAATGGAAGACCAAACACCGTATGTTCTCACTCATAAGTGGGAGCTAAGCTATGAGGATGCAAAGGCATAAGAATGACCCAGTGGACTTTGGGGACTCGGGGGGAAAGGGCGGGAAGGAGGTGAGGGATAAAAGACTACAAACTGGGTGCAGCGTACACTGCTCAGGTGATGGATGTACCAAAATCTCACAAATCACCCCTAAAGAACTTACTCATGTAACCAAACACCACCTGTCCCCAAATAACCTATGGAAATAACTTTTTTTAAAGTATGCCCATGCAATATTTACAACACATATACTAAAAAATTGCTACACATTTCCAGTTTCACTGGGCATCCTTAACTATCTGATGGCCTTATCTGAGGGGCAAAATCATTCCCTAGCTGAGAAACATGGCCCCGGGGCACTTGGTCTTAACTGAATATTAGAATCACCCAGCAAGGTTTTAAAATATCCCTACCTCCAACCCCACCCTCCCAACCAATAGAGACAGAATCTACAGAGGCAGAGCTAAATCATTGGTACTTTCTTGATAATCTTCCCCAGGAGATTCTACCATGTAGCCAGGCTGGGAACTGCTGCCATTGTATTTCCAAAAGTTTCCTAGTGATAATATTAATATCTGAAGTGCTTGTAAAAACCAAAACCAAAGCAAATTAAATAAAAAGATTCTTGATGCTGAGCACAAACCTAATGAAACATAATTTTCAGAGGCAGAGGTCTGATAACCCTGGATTTTTACCAAGTCTCAGGTGACTCTGGTCATCAGGTCAGTATGGGAGGCCTTGTCCTGGAGAAACACTCCCAGGTGTGCGCAAGACACCCACATAAATCATTTCTATAACAGGGAAACCCCAGATAGATGCCCATCCATGGAAGAATTCTGTGTCACACCACAGGGCATTATGAAGCGGGAGAATCACTAATTACAGCTACACCCATCACTATCGATACAGATGAAGAATATAATGGTAAATAAAATAAGAACAAAAATATATACATAGGCTGGGCATGGTGGCTTATGCCTGTAATCTTAGCACTTTGGAAGGCCAAGGTAGGCAGATCACCTGAGGTCAGTGGTTCGAGACCAGCCTGGGCAACATAGTGAAACCCCATCTCTATTAAAAATACAAAAAATTAGCTGGGCATGGTGGCACATGCCTGTAATCCCAGCACTTTGGGAGGCCAAGGTGGGCAGATCGCTTGAGGTCAGGAATTTGAGACCAGACTGGTCAATATAGTGAAACCCCATCTCTACGAAAAATACAAAGATTAACCAGGTGTGGTGGCACACGCCTGTAATCCCAGCTACTCAGGAGGCTAAGGCATGAGAATCACTTGAACCCGGGAGGTGGAGGTTGCAGTGAGCCGAGGTCACACTGCTGCACTCCAGCCTGGGAAACAGAGTGAGACTTCATCTCAAAAAAAAACAAAAAAACGAAAAACAAAACCTATATATATATGTGTGTGTGTATACATATGTGTGTGTGTATATATATATGCATATATACATATATATTTATATAGATGTGTGTATATATGTGTATGTCTATACATATGTGTATGTGTGTGTATATATATATGTGTGTGTGTGTATATATATATACACACACACACATATATATATCCGAGGCCCCCAATCTCCACCTCTGATAACCAGCACAGGTGATTCTGACGTACCTGGTAATTAGTCTACACCTTGAGAGTATGTATATATATGTATATACACACACACACATATATACACACACACACGCACACACACTACTTTTGGAAAATGCAAAATCCAGAAGCTTTTAACAACTTTAACTTTTAACTTTTAACAATCTATCCCTTGTGTCCTTTAAAGATACTCAAACGTGCAGTAAGTAAGGGAGAATGATGGAAATACAAGGAAGTGGCTGTCTGTGAAGATGAGTCCAGGGACGGTCATAGGGGAGACTCAGCAGTGCAGGGACTGTTTCTGCTGATAAGTGGTGTGGGGGTTTGTGGAGTACTCTTTTTAACATTATGCTCCAACATCTGCATATAACCAGCAAACTCAACAAAAATACACTCCATCAACCAGCAGCTTATATACACATGCATAATGTAATACATAGTTTTATATATATATACACATATATATACACATACACATACACACACACACATATATTTTGAGATGGAGTCTGGCTGTGTTGCCCAGGCTGGAATGCAGTGGTGCCATCTCGGCTCTGTGCAAGCTCTGCCTCCCGGGTTCAAGCAATTCTCCTGCCTTAGCCTCTTGAATAGCTGGGACTACAGGCACAAACCACCACACCCGGCTAATTTTTGTATTTTTAGTAAAGACAGGGTTTCATCATGTTCTCCAGGCTGGTCTCAAACTCCTGATCTCAAGTGATCTGCCTGCCTCGGTCTCCCAAAGCGCTGAGATTTCAGGCGTGAGCCACTGTGCCCGGCCAAATATATATTCTTTTTAAATAAAAAGTTCAGGATATCTCTCTCTATTCATTCAGATTGTATAGGTCTCTGTGAGGCCCCCAAATCGCCACCTCTGATAACCAGCACAGGTGATTCTGAGGTACCTGGTAATTAGTCCACACCTTGAGAGACAGTGATGAAAAGTGAGTTACAGTTGAGGTGAGAAGTCCTGAGCTGAACACCCAGTGTCACCACCACTGTACAACTTTGGGTAGGTTTCTTATCCTCTCTGGCCTGGGTTGGATGCCCCTCCCGCATAATGCCATCTCCCCCTAGCTCCCTCTCTCCTGGCACTTGGACCACTGCAGAACAGATATTCACCACACTGAGTTTCCCTTGAACTCAGATGTCCTACCCTCAAGGGAAAAAAAAGCATCTTACTCATCTTACTCCTGGCTCCCAGCCCTGAAATGAGTATCCAGTAGGTGCCTGATACATGTTTGCTGGACTGGGAAGAGACATAGATGGAAGAAGAGCTTGGCCAGGTAAGTGCAAAATAATAACCGAAAGGTTTCCACTCGCTGGTTAGACTTCGGACAATTTGAGCATCAAAAAGAAGAAGAATAGCAATGATTGTAACACATTAAATAACTTAAGAAGGATCTATGAGCCCGTAGTGATACTCAAGAATGGGGAGTGGAGGGAGAGGGCTCATTTTTACATCAGAATACCAGATAATGAAAATAGAAAGAATGACCATAAGAGTTTGAAACCCACCAATGTGGAACTGGGCAATGTGACAATTACTCAAGTAAGTATCATAAGTGGGTGCTAAAAACCATCGGGTGAAAGATTGATAGGAAATGAAATCCTCACATCGTCTCAATATCAGCCCATGGCAGGGCTGGCTTCCTGGGTGTTCAGTCTAGGCAGGTGCACAGACACCCACAGGCAGAAAAGCTTTATGCTTAGCGAATGTTCTGCTGTCTGCCTTGAAAGTCCTTGTCATTTTTAAACAAGAGGCCTCACACTTTTATTTTTCACTGGGTTTTGCAAATGATGTAGTCATTCTTACCAATGACTCTACATTGGTGGAAAAGTCTCTACATTGCAGAAGACTGGAGGATACTGCCTTAAATAAGTGATTAAATCTATCACTGATTGATTAGAGCAATTAAACGTATCACTCAGTGCCCAATGGTGTGATGTGCTGAGTGATGGCCACATCAACCTATGTAACATTCTTGTCAAAAATTATCTAACTGAATCTCATCTGGGGGGCCAGTCAGAGAGACCCAGATTATGAGACAGACACTCTATGACCGAAGCTCTCTAGCTTGAGCTTGTCTCAGAATCCCCTGCAGGGCTTGTTAGAATGGATTTCTGGGCCCCACTTCCAGAGTTTCTGATTCAATAGGCTTGGGATGAGGCCAAAGAATATTCGGGGTGATGAATTAATAAGCTCCTAGTTGATGCTGCTGCTGCTGGTTGAGGTAGCGTATTTTGAGAACTACCGTTCTACAAAACAAATGGCTTGACCATTCAAAACTGTTGATTGTTGTAAAAGACCAACAAGAAAAGAGTGGGTGACCCATGCTACAACACAAAAGACTCGAGACATTGTAACCAAATGCAATGTATTATCTCTAATTGGATCCTGTATTCTTTTTTTTTTTTTTTTTTTTTGAGATGGACTCTCGCACTGTCACCCAGGCTAGAGTGCAGTGGCGTGATCTCGACTCACTGCAAGCTCTGCCTCCCGGGTTCACGTCATTCTCCTGCCTCAGCCTCCCGAGTAGCTGGGACTACAGGCGCCCACCACCATGCCAGGCTAATTTTTTATATTTTTAGTACAGACAGGGTTTCACTGTGTTAGACAGGATGGTCTCGATCTCCTGACCTCGTGATCGGCCTGCCTCAGCCTCCAAAAGCGTGTATTCTTTTTTTAAAGATAGCTAGAAAGGACACTTCTGGGACAGCTGTGAGGATTTGGACAGAGGCTATATAGTAGATAATATCCTTGTATCATTGTTATATGTCTTAGGTCAGCTAATGGTATGCTGGTTATATGGGAGAATACCCTTGCTCTTAGTAGATACAGACTCTAGTAGTTGGGGAGGACCTGTCATTCATGATGTCTGCAATTACCTTCAAAGAGTACACCCCCCATAATAGTTGTGTATATGATGCACGTAGACACACAAACACATAGAGAGAAAGAGATTGTGACAGCAAGAGAGAAGACGTCAAACAGGTAAAATAATAAGAAATCATTGAAACATCTGTTGTTGTGTAATGTACCCACTAGATGTTGGGTGAGTGAATACAATGGCAGTGCCCCTGTCCTTGTGATAGGACCTACTAGTGTGTATTAGTCTCCCAGGGATGCCGTAAGAAAGTAAAACAATCTAAGCAGCTTAAAACAACAGGAGATTATTCTCTCACCCTTCTGGAGACTGGAAGTCTGAAATCAAAGCACTGGTAGGGTTGATTCCATCCTGAGGCTCTGAGGGAACATCAGGCATCCCTCCCGGTTTCTTGTTGCTGCTGGAAATCTGCGGCATTCCTTGAATTTCAGCTGTGTCACTAAAATCTCTGCCTCTGCCATCGCACGGCCTTCCCTGTAGGTCTCCAAACTTCCCTCTTCTTTTAAGGAGACCAGTCAATGAATTAGCCACTCCAACCCCAAAATCCAGCATGACCTCATCTTAACTAATTATATCTTCAAAGGCCTTATTTCCAAATATGGTCACATTCTGAGGTTCCAGGTAGACATGAATTTTGGGCAGATGCTGTTCAACCCAATCTATGGTGGGCCTGAGAAATCAATGTCCCCACTGCTGGACCACAGCCACGGAGGAGAAGATGGCCAGGAGCCAAAGGCCATGTGTCTCCCACAAATGTTTTGGTCCTCTCCTCTCCTTGAACTCAATTACAAATCAGCAGCAGCAAAGCCTTCCATAGAACTAACACCCACCTGCCCAGCTTGGTCAGCGCAATTTAACACGTGAGATGTCTCCTTCCTCCCCTCTATAGCAAACAGAGGCTACTATATATAGCATTAGGGAAAGAGGCACCCCTGTCCTGTTTCAACTGCACTTCCTTTCTTGCAAACATAGACTCACCATGCCCACATGCCCACCACCCTTGTGCACCCGCCTCTCCTGAGCAGCGTTGGTTCTGCTGAAGAGTTCCTGCCATGAAAATGTATGAACATATGTCCTCAGCGCCACGGTCAAAAGGGAATTCAATCAAGAATCTGGTGATGCATTTGCAAATTAAAATTCTGTACCATAATGAGCAGAGAGCCATTCAAACTAATAATTACATAAACTCCCGTTACGGGTGGCCCGGTAATTACAACAGGTACTTTTAGCAAATTTAAAAAGCAACTTAGGTTTCCATTATCACCATGAAGAATACCAAGGGCAGCTGTATCCTTGCACTGTTAGGTGGAGACACCCCCTTAAGAATGTTCCTGGACATAGTAAAAAGGGTGCAGAAATCCCTAACCCCACTCTCGCAAAAGGGCAGATTTACAATAGAGAAGGAAGATGGTAAGGGATGCAATAAAAATACCTAAAATCGAAGGGTCAAGACATGGTGGATCATGCATGTAATCCCAGCACTTTGGGAGGCTGAGATGTGAGAATTGCTTGGGGCTAGGAGTCTGAGACCAGCCTAGGCAACATACAGAGACCCCTGTCTCTAGAAATTTTAAAAATTGGCAGAGGCAGGAAAATGGCTTGAGCACAAGATTTCGAGGCTGTAGTGAGCCATGATCATACCAATGCACTCCAGTCTGAGTGAGAGCAAGACCCTGCCTGAAAACAAAACAGAACAAAAATCTGTCATTGCAATGTAGAACACATGGTTGTAAAAAGAGGTGTCCATTCGATGGCGATCTGACCTCAGCTTGGCCACCTCCTCCTTACCCACTGTGCTCTCCAGCCTTAGTAGCCTTTCTTCTGGTTTGTTTTGTTTTAGAGACAGAGTCTCACTCTGCCACCCAGGCTGGAGAGCAGTGGCAGAATCATGGCTCACTGCAACCTCAACCTCCTGAGTTCACATGATCCTCCTACCTCAGCCTCCTGAGTATCTGGGACTACAGTATGCACAACCACATGGGATGATTTTATTTTCATTTTTGTTTATTTTGTACAGATGGGGTGTCACTATATTGCTAGAGCTGGTCTCAAACTCCTGGCCTCAAGCAATCCTCCTACTTCTGCCTCCCTAAGTGCTAGGATTACGGGTGTGAGCCACTGCTCTTGCCTTTCTTCTAACAGAGAAAACTCTGTTTCTCTACTCATGCAGCATACCACTACACTCAAATGTGTTGGGTTTTATTTCACACCAAGCAATGCTCCAATTCTCTGCCATCACCAACTGGGTGTCCTACAGTTCAATTCTGACACGATCCACCTGGAGTTAGAATCAGATTCCACAGGTTGAGGGCCCAGTCCCACACGACTGGCCCCACTTCAGAGCAAGCCTGGACTTCCCTTCTCACCATCTGGTTATAAATCAGAGATTCTCACAACCCCCTTCTCTGGTTCAATAGTTGCCTAGCACGGCTCACAGAATTTAGGAAATTACTTACTATTACCGGTATTTTGTAAAGGATATAACTCAGGAACACCCAGTTGGAAAAAAATATGCATAGGGTGAGATATGGGGAAGGGCGTAGAACTTCCATGTCCTCTCCAGGCACCCCACCATGAGGCACTCCCATTCCATGAGAGCAGAGATCTTGGCTGAGCTGTTCATGGCTCTGTCGCAAGATAGAGTAGTGCATCCGGCACTTGGTTGGTGTTTGATAAACATCCATGAGCAAATGAAAAGAAAAGGAATGGAGAAGTAAATCAATGAAGACACACTCACATCCATTTAGTCCGAGCCTCAAATAACCCTATGAGGGAGGTCCTATGATTGTGTCCCTTTTACAGATTAGAAAGCTGAGACTTAGAGACACTTAGAGACGTGAAGGCATCTAATGTGGCAGAGCCTGGCCCCCACCTCGGGCCGTCTGTGCACTTTCCATCACATCCTGCCATGTTAGGACAGGAGTGGTGGTCTAGTAACAAAATCTTTTTTAAAAAGACAGAAGAATAGCGGGTAACTCAGTCCACTAATTAAAACCCTGTCTCCCCCTCACTTTACTAGCAAACAAAGCAGACTTCTTTTCTCTTTTTAAACCCAGTGTGGACGCCGGTGTGGATGTTCCATTCCATGGTACTAGACTCAGAGCGGCTTGAAAGGAGGATGTGAAGCACACCAATCCCTCTCTCGCCCATGGCATGGAGTGGCTCAGTGTCAGACACCCTGTGCGAGGGGCTTTGAAATACTGATGGATGGAGTAGACTTCTCACACACTAGGGAGGAAGGATGCCCAGATGGTCTGAGCAGGATATGAATTCTAGAGCCTCACTGGGTAGCCACCTACATCCAGCAATATCTGGCAAAGTCAGGGGTGGTGATGGACAGTGGAGGTTTGCAGATTCTACCTGAGGAAGGGCTGTGCTGTGCAGAAGGGCAGGGGTGCTAAAGCCAGCCACATCAGTGTTCTGATCCTGGCTCTGGCCCTGGCTCTGTGAACCTAGGAGTTATTAATCTCTCTGAGGCTCAGTTTCTCTTCTGTAAAGATGACATCATAACAATATCCGTTTCAGAGGGCAGTGAGAATTATTAAAATAAGCAAGGCAGACAAGGCTTTCAATCCACAGCCTGGCACAGGCCTAGAGCTCAATAGACGTTATCATCTCTAGATCTGGGGCGAAGCATAGACATTCACAATCATGGCCAATGTCCAGCAGCAGCAGAATCCCATTCCTCAAAGTATAATGGCTGTCCCAAATCCAGTTACCTTTATTGTAACTCACCCCTTGTTCCTCAACGATGATGACTCCAGACACAACATCAGACCATGTGTGGGTCCTCGTGTCTGCTAGCTAAAACCAAAGGTAAGACCCATGAAGGGCCAGGCAGCTTTTTTATCTGAGTTGTTCACTTCCTGGCATGTGGTCAGCCTGTGAGTAATTCTGTAATGACTTGGTCAATGTCCCTGCCAGAACCATCTAAGCCTGGATGGATGTGCACCAGGGAGTGCCCGGCAGTCCATTTCACAGCACTTAAACCTACATAGAGCTCCAGTCTCCCTCCAGAAGAAGCCCAGCAAGGGAGGTGAGAATGGTTTTCTCTCTCTTTCTCTCTCTTTTTTTTTTTTTTTATGACAGAGTCTTGCTCTGTCTCCAGGCTGGAGTGCAGTGGCGCAAACTCAGCTCATTGCAACCTCTGCCTCCTGGGTTCAAGTGATTCTCCTGCCTCAGCCTCCTGCCTCCTGAGTAGCTGGGACTACAGGTGTGTGACACCACACCCAGCTAATTTTTTTTTTTTTTTTTTTTTTTTTTTTTTTTTTTTTTTTTTTTTTTTTTTTAGCAGAGACAGGGTTTCACCAAGTTGGCCAGGATGGTCTCTATCTCTTGACCTCGTGATCTGCCCACTTTGGCCTCTCAAAGTGCTGGTATTACAGGCGTGAGCCACCACACCTGGCCGAGAATAGCTTTCTCTTAAGGGACTTCCAAAGGTGACAATGGTGGGGACAGTATAGATTTCCTCGTTGCCTCCACCTGACTTCACATTTGTCGAAACTGAGGCATGACTCACACAGCTCCGAAGGGACCAACTCGGGATTTGCAGCCAGATGTAGCTTAATACAAAGCCTTGCTTTCTCCACTGAGAAGTGCAGCTAAAGGCCACGGCCATACCTGCCTGAGAAAAGCTACTCTGTCCTCAGATGTTTATTCTATGATAAGAGCAGTCTCAGGTCTTCATGTAACTGCTATGTATACACAGCTATGTCTCTCTCTTCTCCATCCCAAAGTCCTGCAGCCCCTAAGCTCGTTCAGAGCCTCAAGAACCACCTGGTGACCATTCATCCATTCCTAGAGATAAGCAACCAAGATTGAACTTACACAGTGTAAGGAGTGTGGCCCATGTATCTGGTTCTTTCCTTCAGAACTCAATCTTATCATTGTTCACACATCATTGAGGTCATTAGATCAATGGCCATCTTGTACATTAGGATATGAACTAAGTCTTGTTCACTACTGTGTCCATGTGTCTGGAATGGAATTGATGCTCTACGTATGTTGGCTGAATGATGGATGAATGGATGGATGGATGATAAATGGATGAATGGATGGTGGATGGGTGAGTGGATGGATGGATGGGTGGATGGAAAGATGGATGGGTGGGGGGGGTGGATGGATGGATGGATGGATGGAAAATAGAAGGAAAGACGGAGGAGTGGATGGATGGATGAGTAGATGAATGGCTGGGTGAACAGGTAGATTAATGGATGAGTGGATGAATAGGTGGATAAATGGGTGGGTTGATGGATGGGTGAGTGGGTAGGTGGGTGAATAGATAAATTAATGGGTGAATGTGAATGGTAATCTTTTGGACCTTGTTCAGGCAAAACTTGTAGTTTACTTGGCAAACTGTTGATACATTCAGCCTCTTCAGATCAACCTCCTTGGAATTCTCAGATTTCTGGGGATACCTCATTAGTTCCATTTCACAGATAAATAAATCAAGATGCAGAGAAGACAAGCACCTTGGCCAAGTTGACCCAAAGAGTTAGTGACATAAGACTTAGGGTCTCCCAGTGCTTTGTCTTGGCCTCTTCTTCCCTCCTTTTTCTGGCATAGGATGCCCTGAGTTTCAGTTAACCCTGTGGTCTAAATGAGAATTCTTCATATTTTTCTTTCTTTTGACCCAGAAATGTTTCCTGCTGTTTCTCCACTTAAACAAGCACCTGGGTATGTGGACCCAGGGAAACCCTGCAAGGCTTGGTATCAACGGTTTAGCCCCATGATTCTCAAATCCTAATGTGCAGAATCAACTGGAGATTCCATTATGGATTCCTGGACTACATACTAAGAAAGTTCACTTAAGAAGCCTGTGATGCGCTGGGCAAACTGCACTTTTAAAAAATTCCCAGATGATGTGAATGCAGGTGTTCCAGGGGCTACACTTAGAAGCACTGGCTTGGGCACATGGAGGTGCTGATCTGCTGTGTTGGGGATGTATGTCTGGGTGCTGAGGTCCAGGGACAGCTCCCCTCAGGGTGGGAGAATCTCTGATGAGGGAATAGGAACAAAGGCTTGAGAACAGCGGGGTCATGGCCCCCCATACTGAGCTTGTGGTCAGTGCAGACCCCTTGGGGGGTGCTTGGCAGCCCACCTGGAGCAGTCAAGCCCTACCAGCCCGAGACAGTGTAGGCTCAGCACCAGACAGGGACATTGCATATCCCAAGAATCAACAATAAAGATGGCAACCACAATGCAAAGGATCAGCTCCCATCCTCATCTTAGTTTCCTGGGCCCTCAGCTTGAAAGTGCCTTTGCAAAAAGTATTTAACACAACAGTGAGAAAATTATATCAGTGAGAGAGATCTGATCTAACCAACTCCACCTTGTCTTTAACCTACAAACTACCCTTGGTTGTTCCGGGGTATAGGCCAAGCTAACTTTGGGAGAAATGTAGTTTGTATTTTAAAAGATAATAGACCTTACCAAAACTAAACTGCCTTTGTAAAAGTAATAAAAGCCCACAAATTTAGGATCATGAAAGGGACTTGAATCCTGCTAAGAGGTAGGCATAATTAAACGATAACCAGCCACTGTTCTGGAGATCACAAGATTGATAACTTCCCCAATTGCACCTGTAACAACATTACTATTGTAGAACCTAAGATTGGTCGAATGAGATATCTTTTCAGTTTTGCATTTCTGACAACCAAATGATTCCACTCAGACCCGTGACTCATGACTCAACTAGTCCTGTAGCTCTCACCCAGAAGCAGACTCAGCATATGAGGACCATTGTCCACATACCTATGATTACATTTCCTAACCAATAAGCAGCACCCATTTCCTAGTCCCCTGCCAATCAAACTATATTTTAAAAACCCTAGCCTGCAAACTATGGAGAGGCTGCCTTGAGTAATAAAAAAACTCCAGTCTCCCATTTAGCTGCCTCTATATGTATTAAACTTCTTTCTCTATTGCAATTCCCCTGTCTAGATAAATTGGCTGTACCTGGGCATCAGGCAAGAAGAACCCACTGGGTGGTTACAGGCTGGTCTAGGATAATTGAATAAGCCAATGGACATGGGGAGGAAGCCTTACTAATGACTGATTTCTGTTATTCCTCCACTCAGGTTTCAGTGTCAGATATGATTTAGAAAAATACCATAACAATCGTGGTCGTTGTTCTCTAGTATAGAGCAGAAAGTTCATACCAGGTACGTTTCCTTATTTTTCTGAAGCAGACTCAGGCCCGAAAAAGGGATGTACTGCATCATCCATACTAACGCTGGCTCTCTTGTCTATTTCGCACGGAGCAAGACATACTTGAGAACCAGTGAGAAGCTATGAGCTCATGGGAAGAGGTTTTAGTCTTCCTAAACTTCAGTTTCAACCTCTGTATGGAAAAAAAATGGGATAATTCCTGCCTAGTTCATTTAAAATGACTAAGTGGGATGCCCCAGTAGGTCTTCCATGTGCTCCAATTATTTGGCACATTTTAATTGAGCACATATTATGTGCCAGGTATTTTACTGGAAATACTTATGTGCAAAGTAAGCACAATTTCTGCTCTCATGGGACCCTCAGTAAATATTAGTATATTTTCCAAGCCTCTTTTACCTTTTTTTTTTCTCCTTGAGATAAGATCTTGCTTTGTCACCCAGGCTGGAGCGCAGAAGAGCTATCATAGCTCACTGCAATGTCAAACTCCTGGGCTCAAGTGATCCACCCACCTTAGCCCCTCAAGTAGCTGGGACGAGAGGCATGCTCTAACATGCCCAGCTAACTTAAAAAAAAAAATGTAGAGATAAGATCTCACTACGTTGCCCAGGCTGGTCTTGAACTCCTGGCCTCAATCTATCCTCCTACCTCAGTCTTCCAAAGCACTGGGATTACAAACATAAGCAATCACTCCTGGGCCCTTCTTTACTTTTTAAAACTACATTATTGTAGTGACTTTCTCCACACCACCAAGAAAGTCTTATTTGAACGCTTTTTGTTAATTTAAGCTATTTAGCTACTTTATTGGGGATGGGTGTATCCCAGGCAATGTGTTCCAGGATTTGCATGCATCATCTCATTTAATTCTCACAACAACCCACCAGTAGATAAGTATGTTATTCCTTCTACGGTAAAGATGAGGAAACAGACTCAGAAGGTCATTCAATTAAGGGGCAGAATTGAGATTCAAACCGAGGCAGTCTGACTCCAAAATCAAGACCTCAGCTCCTTCTTACACACAGCCCAACATGTAAACGCAGGGTGGGAACCCCCACCCACCCACCTAGATCCCAAGCGGAAATGATCACAGCACAGCTGCCAGCCCAAGTCCCATATGTGCCAGACTAGCCGGCTGTGGCCTCAGCAAAGAATTTATTTCTCCTCCCCTCCACTTGAATGATTTCATTTTCCCCTCTAATTCCTGGCCTAGAAACTGCTCTACTGAAATGTTGATTTACCACGGGTGCTCCCACTATGGGGCAGGCCCTTTAATTGCTTCCTGAAGGAGTCTTTTGCTGCTGTTCTGAAAGCCCTGATTGGAATTTTTAAAGAATTATAATTTCCCAAAGCAAGCTGTCATTAAAATTCTACAAACCTCCCTGTGAGGATCTTAATATCCCCATAGATCTGGGCTCAGGCTGACATTCCCCCATGGTTTTCCAGGTGGGTGGCCTTGGAAAGGTCCCTCCAATTCTCACTGCCTAGATTCCCTTTTGCCACCACACAGGGCTAATAGGAGGATCAAATGAGAACGTGAACATTGGGCTCTTAGGGCATGCCTGGAAAAACGAGATGCTCAATAAGCTAAATGAGGCTTTAGGGTCCATCTAGTTCAAACACTGAAATTAACTTAGGTGGAAGATGATGCGACTCAGAAGTAGAAAGTGACTTGCCTAACTAAGGTCACACAACTAGAGATGGTTTCTCAATGGTTACTCTAGTGTCTCCATCATTCCAATATTTCTTAAGGCTTCCTCCTTTTCCCCATGGTCTCAGGGGACCATTATCAGTGTGGAATATGGGGTGAACCTTCAGGGCAGAAGATAGAAAAATAAAGAAATTTAAATTTACCTAGCACTCACTATGACTGTATAATCCTTTAAGGAAGATGGCATCTGCCCCATTTTACAAATAAGAAATCGGAAGCTCAGAAAGGGTAAATAACCTGACCAGGGTCACACAGCTAGTAGGCTCTAGAGTCAAGATTCTACCCCAAGTCTGCTTGACTGTGAAGCCTACACACTTTCATCCCACCACACTGTCAACCAGCAACTGTGCCTCAATAGATCCCCATGTCCATATGGTCAGGGTATTGCTGTGGCTTTATGAAGAAATCTCCTTAAACATTTCAATTATCTATGTGAGGCTCTATCAACTGGTATGGTGGTTTTAGAATACATCCACAGATTTGCTGACACTTTTTTTTTTTTTTAAATGGAGCCACCACCTCCCTTGAGTCAAGGCTGGACTTTAGTGACTCTCTAATAAGTAGAATATGGAAAAAGTGACAGTGGGTGACTTCCAAAATTGTGTCATAAAAGGCAGTGTGGTTTCTTCTTTACCTTCTCTCTTGGATCCCTGGCTCTGAAGGGTGCCAGCAGCCATTCTGTGAGGATGCTCAAACAGTCCTGTGGAAGGTCCACCATGACAAGAAACAGGAATTTTGCCAACAGCCACATGTGTGAGCCATCTTGGGAGTAGCTCTTCCAGTCCCAGTCAGACCTTCAGATGACTGCAAACTCATGAGAGACCCTGGGGCAGAATGCCCTCGCTAAACAGCTCCCAAATTCCTGAACCTCAGAAACTGTCATATAATAACTATCTGTCGTTTTAATCTAAGTTTGTGATGATTTATTAGACAATTACATACACTAATATGATTAACTTTTTTTATTATACCGTAAGTTCTAGGGTACACGTGCACAATGTGCAGGTTTGTTACATATGTCTACATATGCCATGTTGGTGTGCTGTACCCATTAATTTGTCATTTACATGAGATATATCTCCTAATACCATCCCTCCCCCCTCCCCCAACCCCACGACACACCGTGGTGTGTGATGTTCCCTGCCCTGTATCCAAGTGTTCTCATTGTTCAATTCCCACCTATGAATGAGAACATGAGCTGTTTGGTTTTTTGTCCTTGCGATAGTTTGCTGATAATGATGGTTGCCAGCTTCATCCATGTCCCTACAAAGGACATAAACTCATCCTTTTTAACATAATAACCATCCCAAAATTTAGTGGTTTAAAACAATAACCATTTATTTTCTTTATGATACTAATGGATCAGCAATTTGGGCTAGGCTCAGCTGAGTGGTTCATCTGTTTTCAGCTGGGCTTCCTCCTGCTTTGTGGTAAGCTGCAGGTAACCAAAATGACTGTTTATGGAGGTTCTGATGGTGTCACCTGGAGCAATGAGAAGCAACCAGGCTATTCCTCAGGATCCAAATGACAAAGAAAAAATGACCCCAGGCGTAAAATTGCACAGTCAGGTCTGTTGCATCCTATTAGCCAAATCAAGTTACAAGGTGAGCTAAAAAATTCAAGGATGTGGGAAGCAGACCCCACACCTTAGTGAAATAGGTTGTAGAGTTTCCCTGGTTTTAGGGAGGTATGGAGAATTGGGGACATTTTGCAACTTGCCACAGAGACTGAGTTTATTTTAAATATGGTAGCTATGCAACATGACCATCACCATCAGCAGCCTAGTAATTTTAATATTCGAACTTGCTAAGTCACTCAGCTCGAGAATGTGCACTGAAATAGGGCCAAAATTGAAATTCCATCAGCAAAGATCAGTGAGACACTCTGGAGGAGAACTGGCTCCAGACACTGGTCTAGCTCAGGTCATGGGACAGCTAGTAGTTTAATTTGTTTCCAGAAAGCTGGCTACAAACCTGAAAGCTATATACTTCCCAGGAAGACACCAAGATAGGTAGAATATTCCAGAAGGAGTATTTTGGTCCCAGGTTTTCTGTGTAAAGTACGGAAGCAAAGAAAAGAAAAGGAGAAGAAAAGAATGAAAAGGGTACAGAGGTGTTTCAGCTTTTGGCCAGAATGTTAGCAAAAAATAAATACTCATGTGAAATTATCTTGATGGATTAAAAACAGATACCCAAAAATTAAATGTGATTTAAATTAATAACTATTCAAACAACCAAAGTAACTTTATGGATGTTACTTCTGTTGTAACATGTATTTGACATCGATAAGAAATGAGTCAACTGAAAACCACATTTTGCAATATATATCTATGTAAGCATGTATATACGTACATATAACCATATATATTTATGTATACTATAAACATATATTTGTATAATTTACATAGGTATATATTTTATATATATATTATATACATATATTTGTATCTGTACATATTTATAGTTATATGGAGATATGTAACTATATATAACTATACTAGTTACATATAAATATGTAACCATATAACTATATAATATAAACTTCTATATGTAGCTATATATATAAAACTGTATTATAAAGTTCTATATGCAGCTATATATATAAAACTGTATCATATAGTTATATATAAATATGCAACTATATATCATACAGTTATATATAAATATGTAACTATATATCATATAGTTGCCTGCAAATATTTATATATTCACTGCTGAAAAATTCCTACTTATTCCAGGGGCTTTTCTTTAACTCTTCCAAACAGAAATAAACGTGTGTCACTAGAACTCAACACTTGGTTCACGCCTCTACTCAAGAATGTAAACCATGGCATTTGCTTAATGGCAGGTAAAGTTCTTCAGTTCTCTGAGGACAGGGACACTATCTTCTCACTTCTTTCTTTCCAGTGCTTGCCAAGTTTGTTCACAGAGTGATGCCTTTGCTCCTGTAAACCCACACACTATAGGAAGAGCTGCACAATCTCTCGTGTTCTTTCCATAGAGATAGTCCAATGGAGTCCAGAGAACACAATTCCAAGACATACCAAAAAGCAGGATTAGCACATTTCCAGGCAACATTTTGGCCTTATTTATAAATTATCCACACTAGACTTTAGTCCTTATAATAGGTCTATGATGCAGACAAACCAGATTTTATCCCCATTTGACAGATGAGAAAACTAAGGCTCAGAGATATTGAGTAAAAGGTACACTGACACTGATTATATAGGACCAGAAATATGTAAGTGAAAAACAGATGTATGCAGTGGTCTACAGCCCCTTGAGATGAAGGTAAGCCTGGTCAACACCCCCAGTCCCAAAGCCCTCTGTGAGATCTTTGATACCCAGATGGCTGGCTTTCTGGGGATCACCTCTGCTTTGCCTCTCTTGTCTTGGCCTGTGCTGTCTCTGCTGCAGAAACAATTGACCCTTGTATGAAACTCAGCTCTTTTCTCCATTTCCAACAAAATCCCCATTTATACACAGTACAATGGTTTAGGTGAGGTAGGAAGTTGGGTGGAGAATGAGCACACAATTACAAGTTGAAAGGTACATCCTTGTTCTTAAAATGTTCATCATCCACCATCAATCTGACCTGTGTCTCCACCTCTTTCTGTGCCTTCCTCTCTCTCTGCCCTGGTCTAGAGCAAAACACATCAGTCTCCTTGACATAGGCAGAGGAACTTGGTCATTCTCTTTCATTAACTTGGCTCACACGAGACTCCTTCCAGTCTCACTGTCCTGCCTTACTATTTTTCCAAACAAAATTCCTCCCTAATGGCCAGGTGCAGTGGCTCATACTTGCAATCCCAGCACTTTCGGAGGCTAAGGTAGGTGGATCACTTGAGGTCAGGCATTTGAGACCAGTCTGGTGAACGTGGTGAAACCCCATCTCTACTAAAAATACAAAAATTAGCCAGGCGTGTTGGCACATGCCTGTAATCCCAGCTACTCAGGATGCTGAGGCACGAGAATCGCTTGAACCTGGGAGACAGAAGTTGCAGTGAGCCAAGATCACGCCACGGCACTCCAGCCTGGGTGACAGAGTGAAACTCTGTCTCAAAACAACAACCACCACCACCATTCCTCCCTAGGAAGGCTTATGATGCCAGATGCTACCATCATATAATTTTTACCATATATTTCCACTCTTGACATAAAAAAAAAAATGGGTTCAGATCAGTTGAAGGAATGGAGTAAGCTTCAAAATGGAATACTGTGGAGCTTGCAGGTTTACAGAACGAAGGCCCTGAGGGCCTCCAGGGGAGGCTGGTTGAGGTAAAGTTTTGCTTGTACTTCTGTAGCCATTATACCTCTGTGAATTCAGCCAACAACCAGGATATCCAATGGGGCATTTAGAACCATGACCACCCAAAGTAGGCAGCACAAGAGATAAACTAGCCATTGGATCTGGAGACTTGAATTTGAAACCTGGCCCTGCCGCTAAGTAGACCAGGCTCTTGGTCTTTGATCCATGTCATTTATTTCTTATATTCTGTTGCTTTAACATCTGGGACCTTGCCGACTGTGGAGGGACTGCCCTTCCTAGGGTCAGCTAATTCCTAGAGACTAGAAACAAGTCCTGTGTAAGTATGCATTTCAAATACAAGCCAACCAGTCCAGAACCCAGATCCCCCAACTACCTCTTCTTTCCTGCTCTCACACTCCAGGCCACTGTCCACCGGCCCTAATCACCCAAGGGCCAGGTACCAATTAGGAACAGCTTCTATGCCCCAGACCTCTCTGCCATTATTCAAACTAGCCATTCCTAAATCTCCTTATGCTGCCTACCTGATCCTTACACAGAAACCACAATACAGGCTCCTGGCCATGGTCCTCCTTCCACCCTCTGCCACATGCAGGATGGATCCTTGTGTGTCCTCATGTGGCCCTATGTGGCATGGCCTGCCCCCTCCTCTTGGGAACATGAGTAACAGTCTTTTCAACGGCAGATACTTCCTGATCTGTTAACCTCACGATAGCTCAAATTTTCCATTTTTTAGATTGTAGGGGATTGGTCAGGGTACTGGGAAAAATTATAAAGATAAAGTTATAGGAAATAGACACAAGCCTTCTTGGAAGGCAGGGAGGTTTGCATAGCTTCAGTAAAAGAGTTGGCTGAAGGCAGCTGAATTCTCTTAAAAGCTGAGGGCGTAGATACTTGTTTAATCATGTGGCCCAAAGACTGACCTTCGATATTCTGCAGATGCAGGACTGATCTCTCTGGGGGAGGCCAACCAGATTAATTACCCACAGATGTGTTGACTCAAAGCCTTTGTCATTAAATCTGTGCTGAATAAATGCCCACAGGGCCAGCCAGTCTGTGTGCAGCTGCCACAACTCTTTCTGTGAGTGGCCTGGTCCCCTTTCCTGCTCTTTCACTGAATATTAGTGTCTGAGTATGTTATTCATCCGTCGTGCAGCCTTGGTCTGTGGGTCAGTCCCCCACATTAATTAATTAATTAAATGACACGTAATAATTATACATATTTATGGGGCACATCCTGATATTTCCATAAATATAACATGTAGTAATCACATCAGAGTAATCAGCATATCCATCATCTCAAATATTTATCATTTCTTTGTGTTGGGAACATTCAATATCCTCTTCTATTTTAAAACACTTGGCGGGATCTGTCCATACTGCAGGCCTCAGTCTCCTGATCTGCAACCTGAGTCGTGGACTAGGCCAGGATATCTTGGCTTCACTCTAATGTCTTGTAATTCACATCATACTTTATGTATTTCTTTAAGTGGACTCAGTTTTTAAAAGAAAGTAATAGATTTAGAAAGGAAGCTTTACATAAATGCAAAATCCACACCAGCTGCCATAAAGAATAACCATAAAATAAGCACAATAGATATAATAAACACAATGAGCTGGGTACCACTGTCTTCCCAAGGCTCTGTGCCTCTTTGTAGTAAAGGGAAGCTGGGGAGCTTTGGAGAGGCATTAAAGCTGTGTTTGCACCAATCTGGGCTTTTCTCCCTACAGGATTTGAAAAATGGAAGGCCAATGAAACAGCAGCATGTTCCTTAGACTGAGCTCCTGAGGATGATGCCATGCCGTGTCCACATAAAACCACATTGAGGCAGGAACATGGATGGGGCTGGAGGCCATTATCCTTAGTGAACTAACGCAGGAGCAGAAACCCCAAATGTCACATGTTCTCACTTATAAGTGGGAGCTAAATGATGAGAACTCATGAACACAAAGAAGGGAACAACAGACACAGGGGCCTACTTGAGGGTGGAGGGTGGGAGGAGGGAGAGGAACAGAAAAAATAATTATTGGGTACTAGGCTTACTACCTGAGTGATGAAATAATCTGTACAACAAACCCCCATCACTCGAGTTTACCTATATAACAAACCTGCACACGTACCCACAAGCCTAAAATAAAAGTTAAAAAAAAAAACAAAAAAAAAACACCCTGTGGCCACCAGCCCTCCCAAACTTCATTATTAAACACACTGAGCTCATTAATCTTTTACCCCAAACTCTACATAGTATTTCAGGGCTTTGGACAGAAAGGCCCAGAAAGAGAACAATCAAAGCCTAACTCCCTATCCATTATGAAAACATAATAAGGTCTGCTAGACCCAAGACAATAGCTTGGCCTCCCTAAATGGCAATTTCTGTTTTTCTGTGTGATTGTTCCTAAGTCACTTTTCCCTCCAGGAGCATCCGTTTTTCACATCAGGAAAACAAGGAGATTCAACCCTGACGGTCCCTGTGATCCTAAAGAGATCCCTCAAAACGGGCCAAGGATCAGGCTGACATGTCGGAGCCGCTCTGGCAGGATCCCTGGTACATGTGTGCATAAGAACACACGAACACTCCCCCACTGCCCTCAATTTGCCTCAGGGACACCAAACAGGAATTGCATTTAGTAATCAATTGACTCCCCTTGACTTGGTTTGGTGCTTTTTCTAAATAACAAGAGCCTGGCAACATCGGAACCTCGCAACAATCTTTATTAATGAAGCTCCTGGCGCCATGCGGAGAAGACACAGGCAGCGTATGCAAACGTGCTAAGGAAATTATTTCTATCAGCTCCAGCTATTTGAAAGCAATTGAAAAGTTTCCATTTGAAGAAAAAGTAATTTTCCTGATGTGAGTTTCCAGAGCTGTTTGTCTGCCCCCACCTAAGGCTGCTGCAGCTTCCTCGGCTCTGGGCTTTCTACATTTTATTAAACCACAGCTAAGTGGCGTCATGCTGTTAAAATATTGTGTCGCTTTTTAAAGTGATATCATTACCTAATAATTTTGAGAGCTTTACCTTTTTTTTCTTTGCCAGGAAGGGAAATGGACCAAATGGCTTGGCAATGTCACAACCATATGGGGGCAGGGAGTGGCGGGTGTGGGGCACTGGGGCCAAAGAGCAGGGAGAACCAAGCACCCAAGGTCACGTGGGAAATGAGTATGTGAATTCTTCAGCATCCCACGTTTATAGAGAATTGGGAGAGATGAGAAATGCAGGTAAACAAGACCAGAGCAACTCCTGACCCCAGTGGTGGATTTTCCATGACATTGATGAAACTGACCTAATTTTATATACCTAATGTTATAATCATAATTTTGTTTCTTTTACTTAAAGAGTGTGCTTGTTTTCTATTGCTGCAGAACAAATCACGACAACCTTAGGAGCTCGAAACAACACTCACTCATTCGCTCACAGTTCTGTAAGGGCAGATGTCTAGCATGGCATGGCTGGGGTCTCTGTCTGCTTAGAGTCCTACAAGCCTGACATCAAAGTGTCGACCTTGCTGAATTTTCATCTGGAGGTGCTGGAGAAAAATCTGCCTCAATATTCCTTCCCGTTGGAAAAATGCAGTTCCTTGACGTTTCAGGACTGAGGCTCTGTTTTCTGGCAGCTGTCAGACAAGGGCAGCCCTCAGTCCCACAGACCTTTTGTATTCCTTAGGGCACGGCCCTTCCATCTTTAAACCAGCTACGGTGCATCAAAACCTTCTCACTGATCTCTAACTTCCTCTTTTTTGACCAACAGCAGAAAATTCTCTGCTTTTAATGGACTGGTGTGATTAAGTCAATCCCAGCCAAATCATTCTTCCTCTCTTAGGACCAACTATGCCATACAAGGCCAAGCACAGCGGCTCATTCCTGTAATCCGCAACACTTTGGGAAGCCAAGGCGGGAGGACTGCTTGAGTCCAAGAGTCCGAAACCAGCCTGGGAAACATAGGGAGAGGCCCAAGTGTACAAAAAAAAATTAGCTAGGAGTGATGGTGCATGCTTGTTGTCCCAGCTACTTGGGAGGCTGAAGTGGGTGGAATGCTTGAGCCCAGGAGGTCAAGGCTGCAGTGAGTTAGGACTGTGCCACTGTACTCCAGCCTGGGAGACAGAGCAAGACCTATGCCACATAACAATCTAATCATAGCAGTAAAATCCATCATATTCAAGTTCCAAAGAATATTCAGGGTATATGCATGAGACAGGTAGGGAATCTAAGGGGGCATTTCAGGATTCTGCCTACACAAAGAAGGGCTCCAAACTGTAAGATTCAGGACCCACAAAACTTGAGTCTCCTTCAGCCTGACCTGTTTGCTCCTGGAAGCTCTCACCAGGACCATTTGATCCCAGGTCTGTAACGTCTTTTCAGACCCAGCTGCTCAAAGACTTACCTAACTGCCTACACATTAAGTCAGAATGTGGTTGAGCATGCAGGGCTACGGTGGGCATCTGCTGCTTTTTCTGCCTGGAAACCACTCTCCTTCTCTGTTAACACCTGCCTGATCTTCCTCTCCTGTCAAACTTTTCTCCCACTTTAAGTCTCTGTGGTTCGGACAAAGGGCCCATCTCCACCTCCAGATATGGCCAAGTGATGTTATTTTGTTAATTCAGTCCCCTATTCCCGCACCTTGATCTCACAGTGTTAAGTATGAGAATAGTTAAATGACCCATGGTGGTCAATAGGAACAGAGGCGGAATCTACCAGAAAGGCACTTTTTTCTTTTTCTCACTGAGGCCATGAGCAATAGGATGATTGATGTGGTTGGAGCGCAAGGGGTAACCAGGTGGAGCCTAATAATGAAGCCAATACAAAAGAATAGCCCTACGTGCAGAGAGCAAGAGGTGGGTACTAATGACAACATCTAAGCTTTTTGGTCCTAGTGAGCCTGAAGTTAGACTACTCCTGGACAAATAAGTTTACTTCTCATCTATCCATCCATTCATCCACCCTCCCACCTACCCATCCATGCATCCATCCATGCATCCATCCATCCACCCTCCCACCCACCCACCTACCCGTCCTCCCACCTACCCAACCATGCACCCATCCATACATCCATCCACCCTCCCACCTACCCAACCATACATCCATCCATGCATCCATCGCTGAATCCATCCATCCATGCATCCTCCCACCCACCAACATACCTGTCCTCCCACCCACCCAACCATGCATCCATCCATGCATCCATCCATCCACCCTCCCACCTACCCAACCATGCATCCATCCATGCATCCGTCTACCCTCCCACCCTCCCACCTACCCAACCATGCATCCATCCACCCTCCCACCCACCCACATACCCACCCTCCCACCTGCCCACCTACTCACCCTCCCACCTACCCAACCATGCATCTATCCACCCTCCCACTTACCCATGTGCCCACCTGCCCACCCTCCCACCTACCCAACCATCCATCCATCCATCCACCCTGCCACCCGCCCACCTACCCTCCCTCCCATGTACCCAACCATGCATCCATCCATGCATACATCCACCCTCCCACCCGCCCACATACCCACCCTCCCACCAACCCAACCATGCATCCATCCATGCATCCATCCACCCTCCCACCCTCCCACCCAACCATGCATCCATCCATCCATCCACCCTACCACCTACCCAACCATCCATCCATCCATGCATCCATCCATCCACCCTCCCATCCATCCAGCTACCAACCTTCCCACCTCCCATCCATCCATCCATCCACCCACCCTCCCACCCGCTCACCTACTCACCCTCCCACCTACCCATCTATACATCCAAGCATCCATCCATCCATCCATCCATCCATCCATTCTTCTTTCTTTTAAGCTATTTGGTGTTGAGTTTCTGTCACTTATAATCCCAAGATTAACACAGACGCCCCTGGAGGCAGCCTGTCTCCCATCCTTCCATTCAACTCTCACAAATGCAAACCCCCTCCCAGCCCCCAATCTCCAGCTGTACTGAAATGCAAGCCATTCCGCCTTCTTTCTTCACTCACTCACACCTGCTTCGTAGTGCATCCGTCTTTCTCCTTTCCTGACCAGCCACATTGTGCCCCACTCAAAGCACATCTGTTCTTGACAACTTCCCACCCTCCCCACCCTCATTAAGAATTAATTCTCTCCTTTTCTGGACTCTCAGAAGACTCTGTTTGTACCTACTTAACCTTCTAGCCTACTCCCTTGCCAGCTCTTAGTGAGTTCTGTTCACATCCCATCCCAGCGTGTGGCACACAGCAAGGGACTAGGTATGCATGTGTGTAAATCTATCATTATTCCCACTTTAACATAAAAGAAACAGATGCTCAGGGAGGATCAATCAGACCAATCTGACACCAAAGTCTACATTCTTAACCACTATGAAGTCTTTCACTTTATTATTATATTATGATCCATATTGTTACTAGCATTAATAGTAAAAATAACTACACATATAGAACATGGAACCTTTGTCTTGCAGTATAGTAAGAGGTAATTTAAATAGATTATGTCCTTTAATCTTCAAAGACACTCTAATGTCATGCTATCTTATAGGAGAGGAAACTGAGTCCCAGAGGAGTTTGATATTGCTCAACGTCACACAGCTAGAATTTGAACCCAATTCTCTTTCCAGAACCATCATTCTCAGACATTACATTTATAATGCTTGGGCGTGGTGGGCAGAGAAAGAGAGAGAAAGAGAGAGAGAGAGAGAGAGAGAGAGGCTTAAGATTGAACTTGAAGGTGAGCCTAAGTAAGAACTTGAACTTGCTGAGACCTGTGCATTCAACCTCAGAGACCCCTTAGAAAGTGGCACAGAGGTGCTGGGGGAGGGGTGAGAAGGCCCACCAGGAGGCAATGCCTCTTCCCTGTCCGCTTCCCAAGACTACTGCCCCTGGATCCAAAGCAATGTCTCTGTCAAAATTTTCATTTTCAATCACCCAAGCCAGTCGGTCTGGACTGTGTGTTTAAATACGATTTTCTTTCCTTTTTTTTTTTTTAAATTGGAAAGAAGCTTTAAACACTTTGAAAGTGGCCTTAGGGACCAGCTCACAGCTGGATCTGCAACCCCTCCTTTTGAGGCAAGCGTCCCTGCAGCCACATTGCGAGCTCTGTTTTCAATTACAAAAGCTTGTTTGAACATGGGCTGTCACAGAGGCTGTTCAAACAGGCTTTCGTAATTGAAAAGTAGGAAAAACAAAAGATTTCTAACCTTCCAAAGCCAGGGTGGGAAAGAACTGGTCAGACAACTGTGGAACCAAAATGGTGGCCCACAATACCGGGATTGAGGCAGCCAAGAACGCATTTCAAGAATTTTTTTTTTTTTTTTTTTTTTTTTTTTTTTTTACTGGGCAGAAGCACAGAGAGTGAAAGCAGCTAGGACCTGGTCAGCATCGGCTCTGGTGTAAAGTTACAGGGCCAGAATCTGACAGCAGGAAGGGATGTGGTGGCAGGAGGAACATACAGTGACATTCACCAGTGTTACCTAACGATTTTATTTTAAATTGACAAATTATAATTGTATATGTTTATGGGGTACAACGTGATGTTTTGATACATCTATACATTGTGGGATGATTAAATCAACCTAATTAGCATATCCATCATCTCACATACTTTTTTTTTTTTCATGGCGAGAACATTTAAAATCTATGCATGACTGGGTGTGGTGGCTCCTGCCTATAATCCCAACCCTTGGGAAGGCAGGGGCTGGAGGATCATTTGAGGCCAGGAGTTTTAAGACCAGCCAGAGCAACACAGTGAGACCCCCATCTCTACAAACAATTAAAAGACTAGCAAGGTGTGGTCATCTCAGCTACTCAGGAGGCTGAGGCAGGAACACCACCTGGGCCCAGGAGATCAAGGCTACAGTGAGCTGTGATCACACCGCTGTTCTCCAGCCTGGGTGACAGAGCAACACCCTGTCCCAAAAAATAAAAAATAAATAAAAATAAAATACATTTATTCAGCTATTTCAAAATACACTTTATTACTAATGATAGTCACCATGCCCTGCCATAGATCACTAAAACATATTCCTCTTGTCTAACCAAAACTTTATTCTATCTCACCAACAACCTCCAGCTCCTGCCCCAGCCTCTGGTAACCACCATTCTACTCTCTGTTTCCAGGATTTTGATGTTTTTAGATTCCACATACAAGTAGGACCATGTAATATTTGTGTTTCTGTGCCTAGCTTATTTCACTTAGCATAATGTCTTCCAGGTTTACCCACTTTGTCACAAATAACAGAAATTCCTTCTTTTTCAAGGCTAAATAGTATTCCATCATGTATATACACCACATTATTTTTACCCATTCATCTGTTGCAGGACACTTAAGCTGATTCCACATTTTGACTGTTGTGAATAGTGCTGCAATGAACATGAGACTGCAGATATCTCTTCGACTCATAGATTTCATTCCCTTTGGATATATACCCAGAAGCACTATTGCTGGATCATACGGTAGTTCTACTTCTACTTTTGGGGGGAACCTCCATACTGTTTTCCACCATAGCTGTACTAATTTACATTCCCACTAGCAGTGTACAAGCGTTCTCTTTTCTCCACATCCTTACCAACACTTATCTTTTGACTTTTTGATAATACCTAAGGCAATGACTTTAGATCATTCGTACACAGAGTGTTAAAAGCCATTGGTGCCTAGAGTGAGAAAGTAATTTCATATTCAATTTTCTTGCAACATTTTGGAATTCATCAAGCAAAAAGTCTGTTTGCCACACACATATATATTTAACTTCTAATATTTTTGTATCTCCTTTTTAACAAAGACAGAGCAAGTCACATACTTGGAGCCTGTTAGGAATCTGCATAGAATTTAGTAACATTGTTTTACTTTCATTGGATTTTAAGAAAAATAATCATAGTTTCCAATTAAAATAAATGTCAGTCAAAATGGAATCAATTTAAAATATTAAATGAATCACAGAGCTAGGGTATAAAAATATGTCAAAAATCATTCTGGTATTTGAAACTGCAGAAATAAATAAAGAGGTTTGTGGAAAAGTACATTTTGGGACACTGGTTTGATGGCTAAGACTGTGGATTATAGTGAATGCATGCATTCACATCCCATCTCTACCACCTACTAGCCTTCACGAACTGTATAAACTTCAGTTCCTCCTCTAGAAAATGGAGCTAATAAAAATACCTGACTTAACAGGTTGCTCTGAGGATGTACCAGAAAAGGAATCACTCAGCTACTGTTTTCTATTATTGTTAAAAATAAGCTTAATGTTTCTCAAACTTAAATAATGTAGGGACCCCCTTCAGAGGAAAAGCAATTCTCATGAATCCACCCAGTGGGTAAAAATTTTTGCAGACCCCAAGTCTTCAGCTAAGAATCCAATTTGTAAACCATGCATCCAGGCATTGCAAAAATAAATAATGAAGAGATTGAGATTTAGGTGATTTTTCCAAGGTCACACAACGAGTTACGAGTCTGAGGTGTGGTAGAAACCAAATCTCCTTCTGTCAATGGGCTACAGTCACATTGGCATGGGATAATGATTGTGAGGTCTGGACCACTCACTGCAGGACTTCTGGCATCCCTAACTCCTGCCCTGCCTACACTAGATTCCAAAAGCACCCCCCAGTCAGCTAACAACTCCAAATTTCACCACATTTTCAAAGACTCCCTAGGAAGCTGATTAAGAACAGCCAGTATCCCTGTTCCAGCCCCAGCCCTTCTCCAATATACCAATTTTACACATAGGATTTCCAGTGAGAGCTACAGCGTTCCTGAATGCAGGCAGGAGACTCAGATAGACCTGGGTTTTGCCAAAGTGTCATATGGGTAATTATACGCATATCTCATTTTAAATAGTATCAGATTTAAAAGGAATGCATCATTCTCAAGCTTTTACCTTCCCTTTTCAATGGAAGAGATAACAATATGTCTTTGAATGGCCTGATATTTACATAATGGCTTACCTTTGTTCCTCCAACTCCCAGCTAACAGTCAGAACATCACCCAAGTGAGCAAGGGAACCCTCGAGGGGTAGTCTGACTGCTACCCCACCTGTAGTAAACAGAGGACAATAGACAGTAGGAAAGGTAAGGAAGGCCACTGCATGTTTAGTCTACGGAGAGATAAGCTTGGCCCATCAGGTTTAGAAGTTCGATTTGTGGTAGTGAAACAATGCCCAAGGTAGCAGTGCTGAGAGGGGCCCAGGTAGTTATTTGGAGGTTTATGCCGATGTGTGAGCAGAGAAAGCTCCTCTTCAGGAAAGAGGGTGGAAGAGACCTGAGAGACTGAGAAAAACAACCTGGTTTTACACATACAATTATATACAGTTTTAGGTAATTCTGTATTACAGTATAACATAATATACATATAATATGTATATTTGTGGTAAAATACACATAACATAAAATTCACTATGTTAATCATTTTAAAGTGAACAATTCAGTGGCATTTAGTACATTCACAATGTTATGCAACCATCACCACTACCTGCTTCCAGTAATGTTCCTGTTCAACCACTAATCATGTTCATGTTCCACTCATCGTGAACCACTAATCACGTCCAAGTTTATGTTCAACCATTAATCTACTTTCTGTTTCCATGGGTTTCCCTGTTCTGGACACTTTTATAAATGCAATCATGGAGTAAGTGTTCTTCAGGTCTAGTTTTTTCTACTAAGTATGGTATTTTCAAGGTTCATCTACACTGTAGCTTGGGTGAGAACTTCATTCCTTTTCAAGGCTGAATAATATCCCACTGTATGGGTAGACAGCATTTTGTCTGTTCACTTGCTGATGGACATTTGGTTTGCTTCCATCTTTTGGCTCTTGTGAATGGTACAGCTATAAGCATTTGTATACAGGTAGTAGGGACTGGGCTCAGGTGCAGGGAACTTACTTAGGTCAAGGGAAGTTTGTCTGCAGAGGCATCAGGATCTGAGGATCAATAATCAGGAGAGACAAGGGTTGGTGTGGCAACAGGGAGGGTGGGAGAGTATGGATGACTAGCTTCAGTGGGTGTCTGTGCTAAAAGGCATCAGATAACAGGATGACCCTCAATTTCTAACTAAAAAAGCCAAGGAAGAATAGGAAGGTCCCTGAACCAACTTAGGGCACTGTATTGTGGTTTTGCCTAGAAAAAGCTCTAGTCTTTACTGAGCTCCCAGTCTGCAAAGGCGGATACAGTTAGACTTTACTCCCCAATCCCTGGGCCCCACAGCATCACGTCCATCCTTGGGAAGGAACACAGTATCTGGAGACATGAAGATGGAAACAAAAAATCATGAAGATAAGACTCACATGGTCAGAATGATTCCTGGAAAGGTAGGTGTCTTAGACCACTTGTGTTGCTATAAAAGAATACATAGGCTGGGTAATTTAGAATGAAAAGAAGTTTATTTAGCTCATGGTTCTGCAGGCTGCACAAGAAGCATGGTGCCAGCATCTGTTTCTGCTGAGGGCTTCAGGCTACTTCTACTTATGGTGGAAAATGAAGGGGAGTTGGTGAGTACAGAGATCACAGGGCAAGAGAGAAGGCAAGAGAGAGAGGGAGAAGGTGCCAGGCTCATTTTAACAACCAGCTCTCAAAGGAATGAATAGAGAATTCATTTACCCACCAACCCCATTCCCCTGCCAGGGAGGACATTAATCTATTCATGACGGATCAGCCCTCACGACCCGAACACCTCTCATTAGGCCCCATCTCCAACATTAGCAATCAAATTTTAACATGAGGTTTGGAGGGGTTAAACATCCAAATTATAGCAGTAGGTGTATTAGTCCATTCTTACACTGCTATGAAAAAATACCTGACACTGGGTAATTTATAAAGGAAAGAGGTTTAATTGACTCACAGTTCCACATGGCTGGGGAGGCCTCAGGAAACTTACAATAATGGCAGAAGGCAAAGGAGAAGCAGGCACCTTCTTCATGGGGTAGCAGGACGGAATGAGTGTAAGGAGGGGAACTGCCAGATGCTTATAAAACCATCAGATACCATGAGATTCAGTCACTATCCTGAGAACAGCATGGGGTACACTACCCCCATGAGCCAATTACCTCCACATTGTCCTGACCTTGACACGTGGAGATTATGGGAATTACAATTCAAGATGAGATTTTGTGTGGAGACACAGACAAACCATGTCACTAGGAAAGCCAGGAAGGTCTCTAAGAATTAGGGAAAGGACAGGAAGTCATGATGGCTAAAAACTGGCTCTGGGGGCTGGGCACGGTGGCTCACACCTGTAATCCCAGCACTTTGGGAGGCTGAGGTGGGCACATCACTTGAGGTCAGGAGTTTGAGACCAGTCTGGCCAACATGGTGAAACCCCGTCTCCGCTAAAAACACAAAAATTAGCAGGTGTGGTGGCGCATGCCTGTAATCCCAGCTATTTGGGAGGTTAAGGCAGGAGAAATGCATGAACTCAGGAGGTGGAGGTTGCAGTCAGCCAAGATCGCACCACTGCATTTGAGCCTGGGCCACAGAGCAAGACTCTGCCTAAAAAAAAAAAAAAAAAAAAAAAGCCTGGCTCTGGAGACAAATGATCTAGGTCTGAATTCACAATCTGTCCTCTGCTCTCCGTGAGCCTTCAGGGAGCTGCTCCAATCCCATGTGCCCCTGTCCTTGCTGGAGCTGGGGCTAATCCTGAAGGCCCTCATTATTCAACCTCCACCTTTGGCATCCCTCTGACTCAGTGAGGCCCCTTCCAGCCTTGTTCTGAGGGTCCTGCAAGGTCCCCACCATCCCCATCCCCAATCACAGAGCCATAGCATTCTTCTTCTCCTCTCTTTTTGTTAATTTAGAGTTTATTATTTTTCTTATTTAAATTGTAAATCTCTTCCCTGGAAGTCTCGCCTAAACTACCCTACTACCACTACATTAGCAGCCGTTTTTCCCCTCTGGTTACAGATTTTTCTGATCTCTCATATGCATCATTTGGTGCAGAGCAAAATTATCAGCTGCTCCAGCAAGCGGCGGGAGAGGTTAATGTGAAAACCATCCAAGGCCTTGTGGAGAGTCCCCTGGGAAGAGGCATGGGGGTTGAGACACCTGGCTGAGGCTTTCTCTGTCCTCCACATCCCCTGCTCAACTTGGGAAGAAAGCAAGAGCCCATCACTTCCCCCTCAAGTGTGGGAGCATATCCAGGAAAAAAGGCAAAGTGCTGGTGTCTGCCAAGCCCAGTGGTTGCAATCTTTCAAAGGCTTGAATATTTTACACTTCCTTCTGTGGCTGGGCTCACATGCAGAATGGAGAGCGTTAGCCCCTGAATTCCAAATTTACTTTAAGTAATTAAACTCATTTATTTCCATCTGAATACACTGTGGGGTTGGAAGAGTTTATGGAAATCTGGGTAAGGAGAATGAATAGATAAATAAATTATATGAGGGTGGGTGGTTACTGATGGTGGGGATGTTAAATGGTTTAAACCAGCAGCAGCTTTCTGCCAGAGTGGGCAGATGACTGTACACCACGGGGACCCTTCACCTGGGTTCTGGGTCCAGCAGGGAGAGGGTGACCATTCAGAAGTACCTGCTGTGCCTGGGCTCTCCTCTGCCCTGAGCTGAGCAGGAACTTCCAGTGTGTTAGCCTTGCTCCAGCAAGACAAGGGGGTGAACAAGGGCTATCCTTAGCTGAGACACCCTCCTTGCCACATCTCCTTGTGTCCCTTTTTCTTCTTCCCTTCCTTCCGTCCATCCCTATATGGTTTAGATGTTTGTCCCCTTTAAATCTCAGCTCTCAAGTCAAAATGTGATCCCAGGGTTGGAGATGGCAGGTGTTGAATCATGGGGATGGATCCCTCATGAATGGCTTAACACCATCCCCTCGGTGATGAGTGAGTTCTCGCTCTGAGTTCACATAGAGAGCTAGGGTTTGGGGGTTTGTTTCTTTGTCGAGACAGGATCTTGCTGTGTTGCCTAGGCTGGAATGCAGTGGTGCGATCAGAGCTTACTGCAGCCTCGACCTCCTGGGCTCAAGTGATCCTCCTACTTCAGCCTCCCAAGTAGCTGAGACCACAAGAGTACATCACCATGCCCGGCGAATTTTTCTTTTTTGTTTTTTTTTTTGTGAAGATGGCGTCCAGCTGTGTTGCTCATGCTAGTCGCAAACTCCTAGCCTCAAGCGATCCTCCCACCTTGCCTTCCCAAAGTGCTGGGCATAAGCCACCACACCTGGCCTATCTGGTTGTTAAAAGAGCCTGGCTCCTCCCCCTCTTGTTCTCTCTTGCTCCCTCCCTCTCACGCCATGTCATGCACCTGCTCTCCCTTTATCTTCCACCATAATTGGAAGCTTCCTGAGGCCTCCCCAGCAGCAGATTCTGGCACTACGCTTCCTGTACAGCCTGCAGAACCATTAGCCAATTAATCCTCTTTTCTTTATAAATTACCCAGCCTCAGGTATTTCTTTAGGGCAACGCAAGAACCACCTAACACACTTCCTTTTCCTATTTCTCATCCCCTTCATTACCTTTCCAGAAATAGTTGCTATTATCAATAGTCTTATCAATATCAGTGACTGGCTCCATTCAAAATCAATTTCATCTTGATGCCCTCATCGGTCCTTCTCAGTCAAGTCAGATAAGATTCTTTTCCTGCCTGAATGCTTCCCTTACAACCTACTCCCCCCACACATCCCAGGTACTTTGCTCCTACCTTTCATCAGATTCCACCTTGCATCTTAAGTAATTTATACAAAAATTGCTATCCCTCCAAGGGGACAGGATGTGAACACTTGCGCCAGTAAAGAAAGACAATCTCTGGAGAAGGTAGGCGAAAGAGGGAAAGATCCTGGTCACATCAGAAGCTACACAGAAAGCTCATTATGAGCTAGAATGGGACCAGAACTCTTGTTTCTCTAGCTTTCTCCCAAATTCCACTGCTTTCTATGGCCTTAGCATTCTCTGGGGTGCCTAGCATGATACCTATATCCTAACAGGAGATCGGTAATATTTACAGAATTGCTTGCAATTTGGAAGGGCTAAGTTAGATTCCCACCAACACATCAGAGACGGAGCAGGAATTAGAATCAATGATTCCCATTATCCATGGAGTCTCCTGCTCAACATCACACAGGGAAGAGGAGAACAGATTCTTCAGGTAGCCTTGCACGGCACATGTTCACATTCCACCACTGCACGTACAAATAGACAACTCCATTGGGCAGGAAGTGTCTGTGCTTTTCCTTTAAGATCCTTGTGATGATGTACTTACTTTGTCCTTTCGAAGGATTTTTAAAAATTATAATGCTGAGCAGGAAGAATTTCCACCCAGGTCCTCCTGAAGGACGTTTTAATTCCAGTTCAGATCCCACACCGATATCATTGTCTAGGGACGGCCCTGCATCTCAAGGACGAGGATCCTACCTGGGCACGCTCCTGGTCTCCCCGCTGCCCACTTTTGGACAAGGCCTTTTGGCCGTCCCTGGAAGGGTGCTTCCTCCTCTGCCCAGTACAGAGCTGCCTGGGCTGTGGTCTTGAGACTAGGGAGCCAGGTCAAGGCTACCATGGCACACACTCAAAATGCTGTGATCAGTTCCCCTATAAGTTAATGAATTGCCATATAACCCATTAATTCCACTCCTAGGTATACACCCAAGAGAAATAAAAACAGGTCCCCAAACAGACCCTTGTACACAAACGCTCAGAGCAGCTCTAAACAATCCAAAGGTAGGAACAGCCAAAATGCATAGCCACCGATGAGTGAATACACAAAATAGGATCTCTCTACATACAATTATATGGATAATGTCCAATAAAAAGGAATAAGACGGAGTGAAATACAGTACTTCCTTCTATAGAAAGGAAGTACTAATATGGCCGGGTGTGGTGGCTCAGGCCTGTAAACCCAGCACTTTGGGAGGCCAAGGCAGGTGGATCACAAGGTCAGGAGATCGAGACCATCCTGGCTAACGCGGTGAAATCCCGTCTCTACCAAAAATGCAAAAAATTAGCTGGGTGTGGTGGCGGGTGCCTGTAGTCCCCGCTACTCGGGAGGCTGAGGCAGGAGAATGGCGTGAAGCCCGGAGGCGGAGCTTGCAGTGAGATCGCACCACTGCACTCCAGCCTGGGCGACAGTGCGAGACTCCGTCTAAAAAAAAAGGAAGTACTGATATATGTTTCAATATGGATGAACCTTGAACACATTATGCTCAGTGAAAAAAAGGCAGAGAGAAAGGGTCACATGCTATAGGACTCCATGTATAGGAAATACCCAGCAAAGCGAATCTATAGAAAGTAGATGAGTAACTTCCAGGGCTGTGGAGAAGGGGAATGCAGAGTCACTCCTAAAGGGTATGGGGTTTCCTTCGGAGAAATGAAAATGTTTTGAAACGAGATCAAGGTGGTGGTGGCACAACCTTGTGAATGCACTAAATACCATGGAATTATACGCTTTAAAATGGTTAACTTTATATTATATAAAATTTGCATAATCCCAGCACTTTGGGAGGCCGAGGCATGCGGATCACCTCGGGTCGGGAGTTTGGGACCCACCTGACCAACATGGAGAAACCCCGTCTTTACTAAAAATACAAAACATTAGCCGGGCCTGGCAGCACATGCCTGTACTCCCAGCTACTCGGGAGGCTGAGGCAGGAGAATCGCTTGAACCCGGGAGGAGGAAGTTGCAGTGAGCTGAGATTGCACCATGGCACTCCAGCCTGGGAAACAAGAACAAAACTCCGTCTCAAAATAAAAATATTTTTTAAAAATGCAATTAAAACAACAGCTCTGCATTTCACTTTGGGCTTTCAGTAGGGTGACACCATGATTTACTGTCTAACCTGGAACATGTTACAGGGCTAATTCAGAGAAATAGGCATTAACTAGAACCATCCAGGGATATATGGTCAGCCTGGCCTTCACTGAAGTGTCAGCAATTTGTACATTTTTTTCTACATATCAGGATAAGAAGTATAAACACCACAACCAATTTTACAGGTACCTATGTGCTATGAGGTGATAGGCTGAAACTGCCTAAGCTCTCAGACACTGGGAAAGAGGTAGATATATGATTCCTGCCTGAGAGGCAAATTATCCCATGGTCACAGCTCCAGGCTCCACTGCGCCTCCTTGTGTCCACTGTTCACCCCATGTGGAACACCTTCCTTCCTTGAGCACCTGTAGAGCCAGCATTCCTTGGAGCTGGACCTAAAGATGACTTTTCTGAGAAGCCTCCTTGACTTCCCAGGAAAAGTCAAGTGTTGCTTCTTACTCTGGCCAAGCCTGCTTTGTTGCAGGTCTCACTATCACTGCACCTTAGTCCCTCCTCTCTTGACTGTGATCAACCTCAGGACAACCAGGAAGTCTTATGCAAATTCACAGTCCTAGTGGGTACTTTGTAACTCTGGAGTAACATCTTGGTTAACTGAATGAGTTCATTTTCCTGGAGATAAGGAATGCCTACAGCTCACTGTCTACCCTGGAAACTTTTAGAGGGGTTTTAATCATTCATCCAGAGAACTGTGGATTAATTTTGTTATAGATAGTGAGGGCTCTGTTAAAGCTGGTCAGCAGGCCTATTAACCCTTACTATCTGTCAGGAGCTGGTGACTTACGATACGGAACTAGGTGCATGGTCTGGGATGTCAACTTGCACACAGTCCGGTGTTGGTGGAAAAAGGTAAAACTGGCTGGGCGTGGTTGCTCTCGCCTATGATCCCAGCACTTTGGGAGGCGAAGGCGAGTGGATCATCTGAGGTCAGAGGTTCGAGACCAGCCTGGCCAACATGGTGAAACCCCGTCTGTACTAAAAATACAAAAATTAGCCAGGCATGGTGGCAGCTGCCTGTAGTCCCAGCTACTCGGGAGGCTGAGGCAGGAGAATCACTTGAACCTGGGAGGAAGAGGTTGCAGTGACCTGAGATTGTGCCACTGTATTCCAACCTGGGCAATAAAACAAGACTGTGTCTCAAAATAATAATAATAAAAATAAACGTAAAACAGCAGTTGTGGTAAAAGAACTGCAGGCTGTTGCTGACTGAGTGCTTGGGGCATGGAATTTGACCTGTGAAAGGAGGGCTTTCTTAGAAGGCGAGGATCAAGCTGCACTCTAAATCTGAGAGGTGGGGAGAGCATAACTTGTGACAGATTCTTTCTCCCGTGTGGGAGAGAGAGGATCATATTCTAGGAGCTAAGAGGTCAGTGCAGCGGGAAGAGAAAGGGGAGGAAGGAACCTGACGGGGACCAGGGGCTAGACCCTGCAATGGGAAGTCATTTCAAACAGAGAAGAGTCACAACCCAGTATGAATTTTATAATGATCATTCTGGTCACACTTTGAGACTACATTAAAAAATACATTTGAGGGATCATGTGGTGAAGCAAGGGAGAGGTTATGTCAGCTATCCAGGTAAGAAACGCTGGATGGCGGCATGGACTGGGGACATAACCATTTCTGTGCTGACACATTTCCCAGGGCCCAGGAGAAAGGAGGCAGGACTCACATGGATATGCCCAGTGCAGTCCAGAGTTTGAGCCTCCTTCCTTCCCATCCACTGTGGCTCCCACAGATGGTGTCAGAACCACCTGGGAATTCCCGTCTTCTTTGACTGGAATCATTATGAGGTCCCGATCCGACAGATTATCTTGAGAAAATTACTTAACGTCTCAAACTCTCTGTTTTTATAAAATGAAGATGAGTCCTGAAAGCACCAAATCTCTTAGGCTGTTGGGAGGATTCAACATAAGATGCACATAAAGTGCTCAGCAGCGGGCCCGGTGGTGGGCGCTTAATGGACTTACTGAGTATTCTCCATTATGTTATTATCAATATTATCACGCTTCCATGGGCATGTTTTAAAACACTGGAGCCCTTTAGCAAGTCTCTCCTCTGGGGTGTGGATTCAAAGCACGGGCGCTGGGAGTGAAAAACAGCCTGGCATCCTGTGGTGCTTAGGAAGCGGTTGTCTAAAGCGGAGGAACAGGAAGGAAAACAGACTCACAAATTCCAGACTGTAGAGCAGGTTCAAGTGGGGCCACGCCTGCAGGTTGGGGTGAAGGGAGAAAGGGCGACTCAGTGGAAGCCCTTCTGACTCAATTCATCCCCATCCTAGGGGCACATGGGATGCAGGTCATAACACCCGCATCAAAGGCAGGGGAGACACCCACTAGCTCGTCCTGTGCACAGCTGAATTCAGTCCTGAGGCAGGAGTCACCCAGGCATTGGGAAACCTGCTTTCCCCCATCAGGAGAGCTTTTTCTCTCCTGGCTAAGAGGATGTGGTTTCCGACTCTCTGCCAGCTCAATCCAGGGGTTGTGCCTTTGAGAAGTAAAGCTAATAAAACGGCAGCCCAGTGGAGTCAGAGATAAGCAGCTTAGTGTGGGGGGTGGTGCTGACCCGGCAGCTTTCTCACCTGAGAACCACCTGTGGGGCTTACCAGAAGGAAAAATGAGAATTATGTCTCCCTTCCAGGGGGTCCTCCTCCTCCTGCTTCCCCTGAAATTAGTTCCAAGGCTGGGAAGCAGTGGAGGACCCAGCACCTCCTAATTATAAAGGGAAAATGAGAGGAAGGGCTGGGCACATAGGCCCCTACAAAAGCTTAAAACAAGTGGTGAATAGGCAAATTTAGATGGAAGCAATGGTCAAGCAGAGGCCTTTTCCCTAAGGCTTTTCTCTGAGATTCTTATGAGCAAAGAGATTGGGAAAGGAGGTAAAGAAAGAAATAAGAGAGGGAGGAAGGTGAAACCGAGAATTAATACAAGCTGATAGACAGTAAGACAAAAACAAATAGAAGACAAACTCCAACAAAGGAGGGGGGAATTAAGAATAATCCGAGAATTAGAGCTGTTATGGATAAAGCTGGCTAACCTGTGATGGTGATGGGAAGAAATTGTCCTTTCATCTGGGTTTTTTTTTGCTAGAGTGTCAGGGAGACAGTTCAGACACCAAACGAATTTTCAGGCTTGGTCTCCTGCTTCAGGCTATCCAATGTCTTACATTTGCACTTGAGATATGGCTTAAAATCCTTAACACAGTCTGTAGGATCTGCACAATCCAATCTTATACCTACCAGGGGACAGGCATTACTAGCTGCTGTGAAGGCTGGAGAAGTAAGACTGCTTCTACCAAGAAAGCTGTGTGCAGTTCATAGGGCAGTGCACTGAATAACTCTAAGCCCCATTATTCCCAATGTGATCATCATGAATTTTAATATGACATTTTTTAAGGCTTATGATGGTAATGTGTCATATTGTAGTCTATAAACTTTTTTTTTCTTTTTATACTGAGTCTCGCCCTGTCACCCAGGCTGGAGTGCCGTGGCATGATCTTGGCTCACTGCAACCTCCACCTCAAGGGTTCAAGCAATTTTCGCGCCTCAGCCTCCGGAGTAGCTGAGATTACAGGCAAGTGCCACCATGCCAGGCAAATTTTTGTATTTTTAGTAGAGACAGGGTTTTACCATATTGGCCAGGCTGGTCTCAAACTCCTGACCTCAGGTGATCTGCCCACCTTGACCTCCCAAAGTGCTGGGATTAGAGGCATGAGCCACGGCGCCCAGCCTGTCTTCTATAAACTTCTCTGACTACCTACTAAAAGTAGGTCCTCTCTGAAGGAACCCTGCCATCTCATTCACTCTCTTCTTAGCCCCAAGGAATAAGTAGGCACTAAAGTGTTCATTGAATGGATGAATGAACATCATTTAGGTACAAGTGTTGAGTGGCATTTTAGTCTCTGGAGTGCTTCAGCCCTCTCTAGAGTCTCAAAATATGGAAAGGATGCAATAGCCAGTTGAATTATCTTGACTCTATTCAAATCATGTGGAAGAAAATATTAATAGATGGAAAAGCAAAGACAGAAGTCAAAGTAGTGATGGTCTTGACCTCTTAGGATCTGTTCACTCATCAGAGGATGTAATAAGATGCTCCATCTACAATCTAGATTCCTAGAAGAGACAAAGGTAGTGGGCAATAAAAAGTAGTGGAATGAGCAGCCTCTAAAATATCCACAGTGGTTTCCACCTCCTGGTGTTCTGCCCCTGTGTAACACCCTCCCCTTGGGTGTAGACTCAACATAGCAACTTACTTCTACTCAACACCATACAGCAAAAGTGATGGCACATCACAATAGTAGGTGATAAAAAGGCTGTACGTTCCAACTGGTGAACCCTTTGTCATAGACTCTCTTTTTTTTTGTTTTTGTTTTGTTTTGTTTTTGAGACAGACTCTCACTCTGTCGCCCAGGCTGGAGTGCAGTGGCACAGTCTCGGCTCACTGCAAGCTCCGCCTCCCAGGTTCATGCCATTCTCCTGCCTCAGCCTCCTGAGTAGCTGGGACTACAGGCACCTGCCACCATGCCCACTAATTTTTTGTATTTTTAGTAGAGGTGGGCTTTCACCATGTTAGCCAGGATGGTCTCAATCTCCTGACCTCGTGATCCGCCCGCCTGGGCCTCCCAAAGTGCTGGGATTACAGGCATGAGCCACCTCGCCCAGCCTCTCTCTCTTTTTTTTCTTTTGCTCTCTCTCTCATCACCAGCTGCCATGTTGTAAGGGCACTCAAGCAGTCTACAGAGAGTCCCACATGATGGGGAACTGAGGCTGGCCAACAACCACATGAGTGAGCTTACAAGCAGATCCAGGATCTGCCAAAGGTTACATGAATGAACTTGGAAGGGGATTCTCTAGCCTCAGTCAGGATTCAGATGAGACTGCAGCCCTGGCTGACAGCATAAATGCAAACTCATGAGAGATCCTGCACCAGGGGAACCCAGCGAAGCTACTTCCTAATTTCTGACCCAACAAAAATTGGGGATAATAAAAATTTCTTATTTTAAGTTGCCAAGTTTTGTGATAATTTGTTATGTAACAGAAAATAAATACATGTGAGAAGACATCTACTAGGCACTGTTAACTCAAAATGAAGACAGTTTTCCGTGTTTTTCCTGGATTATTTTGGGGCCAAAATGTCCTTTCCTCCTGGCTGCCATCACCAAATGAGACAACACAGCTTGAAAGTCCCCAAGACATCTCATGCAAGTTGTGGGTTAATGCCTCTGTCCTTGAATCAAACAGACCTAGGTTTGAATGTTGATCCTGCAAACTGCAAGTTGGATGGCTCTAAGGAAGTTCCTTACCACCACTGAGCCTTGATGTCCTCATGACGGAATGAGAGGAGTGATGGAATACACCCTGTCCACCTCTTAGCGTTGGTGTAAAGAAAGATGTCATTCATACATCCAAAGTGCTCAGCATGGTGTCTGGTACATGATAGGTACTAAGACAATGTTAGGTGTTATCTTTACCTTTTCTCAAATGTTTAACAAAGGCCAGAATGCAGAATTATTGGTATTTTGGATGTGTTGCTGGAATGTTTGGAATATCATTCTTCTTGAGCAAGGATCTGGTTATACACCTGTGTTAGCCTGTTTTGCATTGCTACAAAGGAATACCTGAGACTGGGTAATGTATAAAGAAAAGAGGTTTACTTGGCTCACAGTTCTTCAGGCTGTACAAGCATGGATCCAGCATCTGCTCGGCTTCCAGGCAGGATCTCAGAGAGCTTTCAATCACAGCGGAAAGCAAAGGGGTGCAGGTGTGTCATACGGCAAGGGAGAGGAAGCAAGAGAGATACCAGGCTCTTTTAAACAACCAGCTCTGACTTGAGCTCATTACTGTGGGGAAGGTACCAAGCCATTCATGAGGCATCTGCCCCCATCACCCAAACCCCTTTCACTAGGCCCTATCTCCAACATTGGAATCACATTTCCGAATGAGATTTGGAGGGGATGAATATTCAAACCATATCAACCCCTGTGTGGGTCAAAACAACCCGTACATGGTAGGGGTGGGGAGATACATAAGTCCCAATAAATAACCGTGGGATAAATAAGATGGTGTCATGCACCTGTGTGTGGCTTTCTACCTATTAAGCCAGGTCAACCTGCTATCCTTATCATACACCCACAAGCTGAATTTCTAGACCAAGAAAGAGAGGCTAACACAACACATAGCTACTACATGCAGCTTTGAAATGTCAAGGGACTCGCCTAAGGTCACATGCTTGGCAATGCTAGAGTCTGAACTTAGACTTGGGTCTTCTGACACTAAGAAGAGAACTTTTTTCCTGAGTCACTTAAGTACATTAGGAAGCTGGCCACCCCACCAGGCCAGCTGTCCTGCCTCCCCTCTGTTCTTGGGTCTGGAGGCCAGAACTGGACAAGCTCCTGGCACTCTCCCCATGGACCCATCCCTTCGTTATACTTTTCCTCATTAGAACTTCACTTTCATCGCCAAGCCAGCTCTCCTAATCTCGTGTCAACTCTGCCGCCTCTCATTATTTCACTGTAATTATTTTTTCTTAACAAAGGAGATCAAACTAATCATAACATCTTTTTTGTAAGCCTCCAAGAGTCATGCTTAAATTACTGCACTGATTTAAAAACCCCAGCAAGTAAATAGGAAATAATTATACTTTTATCTGGGTTGTGGCTGGTGTTTTGCCAGATGCCTACCAAGTTCTTGTGTAAAAACAAGAGGTCATGAGTAGAAAAATGACTTTGGCATAAAAGCCTTTCAACATGCAATGCATCTTCCCTTATTGTGCGATGTAGTGGGACTGGAGTGAGGTGAGAGGAGCTGGGAGATGCCAGGTGTCCGTGACATGTCCCCAAACCACACTGTTCTCAGGGTAGACTCCTAATCTCTGATTAGTGCAAAGCTGCTCAGCTTCTCCCAGGTGCAGCTAAATGTACAGGCATCAATGGGACACAAACGGAAAACAATGGCTAACATTTATTATGTGTCAATGATACGGTGAGCAGCATTCTGAGAAACTGACAGGTCTTGCCTCATTTGATCACTATAAATGCCTAAGAGGTAACCTCAGCAAACCCCCTACATGGATGAAAAAACTGAGGCTCAGAGAGGCTAAGTCACTTAGCCAAAGACACAAACGTTAGCAAATCGCAGAGATGGGTGTGAAGCTCAGGTCTGTCCAATCCCCAAATGCTTGTTTTTCCACCAGTCTCTACTTTAGATGCCACTTGGGTGGAGTGGTGAGGATGGATGAATCAGTGGATCATTATTTTAGAGGTTCTCCTTTGATCTTCCTGTCTCCAAATTTCTCCCCGTGAAGATGCCTACTAAGGTCTGAATGTTTGTGTCCCCTCAAAATTCATATACTGAAATCTGAATCCCCAAGGTGATGGTATTCAGAGTTCGGGCTTTAGGGAGGGTATGAGGCCATGGGGGTGGGGCCCTCACGGTTGAGATGAGTGGCCTTATAAAAGAAGTCCTAGAGAGCTCCCCTTCCCCTCCCACCATATGCAAACATGGTGCAAAGGCACCACCTGTGAACAAGAATGTGGACTCTCACCAGACACTGAATCTGCCTTCATCCTGGACTTCCCAGACTCCAGAGCTGTGAAAAATAAATCTCTGCTGCTTAGAAGTGGCCCTGTTCATGGTATTTTGTTACATCACCCCAAACAGAGTAAAACAATGCCTCCGCACCCCCGTCAGAAGGTAGAAATGGGATTAGTGCATGGTGCACGAACAAGGTGTTGAAGACTCATAACGTACACCAGCTCTTTTACGGCCGAGCTCTCTGTTAGTGAAGAAAATAAACATGTACTCAATACTGTGGGGATGAAGCGTGAGATGCTAGGATGGTGCCCCCAGGGAAGTTGTGCTTATCTCAACAGCAAGAGGTCTCTGAAGATACGGCTGTGGCACAAGATAAGGGGAACAGGAACTTCAGAGCTTCGGATCTTCCACAAGTATCCAGTGAAAATTCCCATCAGTAATAAGTGTGGAGTCAAAACAGATGATGGACGTTTTTCTGGGGGTGAAAAACAGACAGTGGACCTCAAGTGGGAGGCCCTAGAGAACAGGGTGGATCCAGCAAGCCAAATGGGCTGCAAGATTTGTCTGCAGGTAGGACCTATGTCTGCCAAGCACCCCAGGCTCCCTCCATCATTGCCAGTCCAATGACAGAGTACCTTAGTTTCTGTTCCCCTAGAAGCAGATGCTAAGTCAAAGATCCAAGCACAAGTAGTTTATTTGGGGGATGATTACAGATAAGAGAGGTGAGAAAGGGGGCATGATTTGCATTATTAGGCAAATTACCACTCTGGGTAAATGAAGCTTGATCCCTTTGGGGAACACAGGGAGCAGAGTCAGAGTTATCCCATCCAGAGGATGAGGTATGTGGGGTGTTTGTACACCAGCTTCCATCTGTCACGGAACAGGGAGCTCTCCTGGGGTTGTGAATCTGCCAGCACTTCCAGCCTGCACTGCACACAGAGAAACTCAGATGGGCAAAAACAAACAAACAAAGTTTTCAGGCAGAGATGCGGATTCTGACAGCTTGAAGTTCGGTTGATGGGCATCCTACTGATAAAAATAGAAGTGGGGCATTGATGGAGAGACACAAAGCAAAGGCTGAGAAACCCTCACCTCCTAGGACCAAAAAGCCACCCCGGACAGCTCCTTCCCTGCCTCAGCTAGCCCTGCACCCAACTCAACCCTCACACCTTCCTCCAGTCCAATAACCAATAGGGCTCCTAAATCTTTCTACCTATCCCGTCTACACAAGAAGAGATTCTCATAGTAGCCAACCATTGTCAAGACTTTCCTGACCATGTTTCATCCTCCCTGAAGGCAGAGGGATGGACGAATTGACCCTCCCATAAGCATTCTGAGCTGAAGAATGGACATTCTTCCAGTCAAGAAGGCTCTGGTACCTCCTAGAGGGTGCACTGAATTTGGGGTGCTATGGAGGCAGGGAATGGGAGAACCTGCCTCTCTGTGTGATGCTATGTGAAACTTCTCCCTGAGACTGGCCTGAGGACCAGGCTATATAGAGGTCTCTACACACTTTAGTTCCCTTCTCATTCTGAGAACCTTTGGTGACCATTCTAGGCTGCAGGACAGAAAAGGCTTCACAAACCCCCATGTGATCAAGTTGCCTCTGAGCAGGTTGGTGGAGGATTAAAAACAGGTTGCCAAAGATTTCTTTTTCTTTCTTTTTTTTTTGTTTTTTGTTTTTGTTTGTTTTTGAAGTCTTGCTCTGTCACCAAGGCTGGAGTATAGTGGCACAATCTTGGCTCACTGCAACCTCCGCCTCCCAGGTTCAAGTGACTCTCCTGCCTTAGCCTCCTGAGTAGCTGGGATTACAGGTGCCTGCCACCACACCCGGCTAATTTTTGTATTTTTAGTGGAGACGGGGTTTCACCATATTGGTCAGGCTGGTCTCGAAACTCCTGACCTCAAGTGATCTGCCCGCCTCGGTCTCCCAAAGTGCTGAGATTACAGGCCTGAGCCACCACGCCCAGGCACGTTGCTAAAAATTTCAGTGCTCTGACATCTTACCAAGGCTAGGCTTGTTCCCCAGTTTGGTGAATGAGCCACTCAAAGCATCTGCCCTCCAGCAACTGAGATGGCAAACAGACCTCAGGTAGAGATGCCCAGGAGGGAGGCTACAGAGTTAGGCTCTCCAGTGGCTTCACTTATACTCAGGATAAGAGAGATTGCATGGATCAACTGTTGCTGTGGTCTATAAACCATGCCTCCTGCACCTGTCAAAGTTGATGGTGGAGGTGCTGAAGAGGACAGACTGAGGGGAGGCCCTTCCTCAAGCAGACCATCTCTCCTTTTATCTATTAAATATTGGGCTTCTCTATTATTTTATTTTTTTTTTTTTTAGAAATGGCTTGGGCCGGGCACAGTGGCTCACGCCTGTAATCCTAGCACTTTGGGAGGCCAAGGCATGCGGATGATGAGGTCCGGAGATCGAGACCATCCTGGCTAACAAACCCAGTCTCTACTAAAAATACAAAAAATTACCCAGGCGTGGTGGTGGGTGCCTGTAGTCCCAGCTACTCGGGAGGCTGAAGCAGGAGAATGGCGTGAACCCAGGAGGTGGAGCTTGCAGTGAGCCCAGACCGCGCCACTGCACTCCAGCCTGGGCGACAGAGCAAGACTCCGTCTCAAAAAAAAAAAAAAAAAAGAAAGGGGCTTAGTCTATTGGAGCCAATATAATAAAATACCATGAACTAAGTGGTTTATACACAAAAGAAATTTATTTCTCACAGTTCTGGAGGATGGAAGCCCAAGATCAAGTCTCTAGCAGATTTGCTGTTTGGTGAGGGCTCACCTCCCCTGTTCATAGACAGCCAGCTTCTTGCTGTGTCCTCACACATAACAGGAGGAAAAGGAGCTCTCTGTGACCTCTTCTATAAGGACACTAATCCAGCTCATGAAGGCTTCACCCTCATGGGTTCCACCACTCCCAAAGGCCCCACCTCTGAACACCCTCACATCAGGAATTAAGTTTCAACACATGAATTAGGATGGTGGGACACAAACATTCAGTCTATAGCAGGGGCCCACAAGTTTATATGCATCGAATTGAAACTAAGAGTCTGCAATGCCCTGCCACACTTTTAGGCCCTAGTAGGGCGGATCATATAGTAATTAATAATAAATCTCTGCACTTTGGGAGGCCGAGGTGGGTGGATCACTTGAGGTCAGGAGTTCGAGACCAGCCAGGCCAATATGGTGAAAACCCTTCTCTACTAAAAATACAAAAAATAGCCGGGCATGGTGGCAGGCACCTGTAATCCCTGCTACTTGGGAAGCTGAGGCAGAAGAATCACCTGAAACCGGGAGGCGGAGGTTGTAGTGAGCCAAGATCACACTACTGCACTCCAGCCTGGGCAACAGAGTGAGACTCTGTCTTACCAAACACACACACACACACACACACACACACACATATATATGTGTGTGTGTATATATATATGTGTATATATATATGTATGTATATATATGTGTATATATATACGTGTATATATACGTATATATACGTGTATATATATGTATATATACACATATATATATACACATACACACATACATACATCTACCAGGTGCTATGGCTCATGCCTGTAATCCCAGCACTTGCAGAGGCCGAAGAGGGTGGAGAACTTGAGGTCAGCAGTTTGAGATCAGCCTGGCCAACATAGTAAAATCCAGTCTCTACTAACAGTAAAAAAATTAGCTGGGCATGGTGGTGCATGCCTGTAATCCTAGGTAGTTGGGAGGCTGAGGCAGGAGAATTGCTTGAACCTGGGAGGCAGAGGCTATAGTGAGCTGAGATCATACCACTACACTCCAGCCTGGGCAATAGAGAAAAGATGCCATCTCAAATGATGATGATGATGATGATGATGATGATGATAATAATAATAATAATAAATAGTCTCCTTGAGTTCGCGTCTTAATTATACCAGCTAGTAGGCATGTCTTTGTGGAATTTCCCCAAATGCATCATCATCAGGAAAACAAGAGTCCTACTAAGGGGTTGTTATGAGACTTAAATGAGTACTTATGTATTGGACATATGTGTGGTACTCAGTAAATATAAGCATGTAAAATCACACAGCATAAGCAAGACAAGCCCCTGTTCTCCATAGGCCCAAGCCCTCTGAAGGAGACAGATGTGGATCACAATGTCACACAGATGATGATATTAATATAATCACAAAGGTGCAAGGTGCTCTGAAAAAAAGCAGCATGACTCTGGGAGAATGGTTTTGGATGGAAAAGTGTTTGTCTAGTTTAACCCCTTCTTTGACACTTAGAGAGAAAGAGGCATGAAATCTAGAAGATCCTGGTCCAGGGGCATGCACAGAGGGTGAGGCAGGATGAGAACTCCACTATCTCAATTCCAAATTTCACGCTCTTCCAACTGCATGATTTCTCACATAAATCACTGACTTAGTTCACGTTGCCCTGAAGCCACAGCAGGTCAACAATCTGCAAAGTTTCCAAATTTTAAGGTGTCACAGAAATCATCCACCAAATGCGTATACCCCTCCAACCCCCATCTCCTCCCTAAAGCCTCTGAGGAGTCATGCTTCTGTTTTAAAATCCCCCAGATGGGCCGGGCGCAGTGGCTCATGCCTGTAATCCCAGCACTTTGGGAGGCCGAGGCAGGTGGATCACCTGAGGTCAGGAGTTCAAGACCAGCCTGACCAACATGTTGAAACCCTGTCTCTACTAATAATACAAAAAAATTAGCCAGGCATGGTGGTAGGCACCTGTAATCCTAGTTACTCAGGAGGCTGAGGCAAGAGAATTGCTTGACCCCAAGAGGTGGAGGTTGCAGTGAGCCAAGATAGCGTCACTGCACTCCAGCCTGGAAGACAGTGCGAGACTCCATCTCAAAAAAAAAAAGAATCTAGGATTCATGGCTTCAGTGGCTGCTGGGAGTGTGGTCAGCGACAGCCCTCAGCAGCCAACCCTCTGTTAAGTTAGAGTACACATGTCCCGACTCCCAGTCCAGGAGCACCCCCATGAAAAAGAGCCTTCCTGCAAGTATTCGTTTGGAGGGCTGCCATAATTAAGTCCTGCAGACAGGGATCTTAAACAACAAACATGTATCATCTCAGTTCTGGAGGCTGGAAGTGCAAGATCTAGGCGTTGGCAGGTTTGGTTCCTTCTGAGGACTGTGAAGCAGGATCTGTTCCATAGCTCTACCCTAGCATCCAGTAGTTTGTTAGCAATCTTTGGCATTCTTTGCAGAAACATTACCTTGATCTCTGCTTTTATTTTCACATTATTGCATTATCTCCATGTGCATATTTGTGACCAAATTTCCCCTTTTTACAAAGAAACCAGTCATACTTCATTTGGGGCCCACCCTACTCCCAGATGACCTCAGCTTAACTAATTGTATCTACAAGAACCCTATTTCCAAATAAGGACACAGTCTGAGGCACTGAGGCCTAGGACTTCACCAGTCTGGGGGAGGCATGACTCAATCCCTAATGCTTGTGTCAAGAAAAATACCAGTTGAGGTGTTTGCTGCCAGCTAAGAACATAACAAGCAGGGCCCATGGGCAGCGACTACCCCCACTCACAGCCAAAGCAGCATACACCTGCAGACAGCATCCTCCCCTGCCTGGACTCAGCTTGAGAATCACATTCCAAGGTAGGCGACCACTACCTCCATTCATATATGGTCAGGGACAATACACCTGCAGACAGCATCCTCCCCTGCCTGGACTCAGCCTGAAAATCACATCCTAAGGTAGGGCTTTGGGCAGCCAATTCCCACTACAAGAGAGCTGAAAACCTTCTTATCTTCCATCGTCGGGAAAAAGAGATGAATTCTAAAGAGGGAAATTAGGAAGGCTTCCGGAGGAGGCATTTGGGGAGTGTATCACTTTGCTGGGGCTTGGGAGTGGAACAGTTTCCTCACCCTTCAGGAGGATTGAAGCCTGAGATCAAGAAATCTGAAGGGTTGGGTACTTCTGAGTCCTCTCTCCTTGGCTTCTACATGCTGTCTTCTCCCTGTGTCTTTTGTCGTTGTGTTGGACAGGGTCTCCCTCTGGCTGGAGTGGAGTGGTATGTTCACAGCTTACTGCAGCCTTGACCTCCTAGGCTCAGCCTCCTGAACAGCCATGACTGCAGATGTGTACCATAACATCCAGCCGGTTTTTGCATTTTTTTGTAGAGATTCGGTTTCACCATGTTTTCCAAGCTGGTCAAAAACTCCTGGGCTCAAGCAATCTGTCCACCTCAGCCTCCCAAAATGCTGGGATTACAGGCAAGAGCCACTGTGCCTGGCCCTCTGTGTGTCTTCACATGGGCTTCCCTCTGTGTGTGTCTGTGTCGTAATCATCTCTTCTTGTAAAAACACCAGTTGGGCCGGTCACAGCAGCTCATGCCTGTAATCCTAGCACTTTGGGAGGCCGAGGCGGGTGGATTACCTGAGGTCCGGAGTTCTAGACCAGCCCGGGCCGTTTCTACTAATAATACGAAAATTAGCTAGGTGTGGTGGCACGCACCTATAATCCCAGCTACTTGTGAGGCTGGGGCAGGAGAATCGCTTGAATCTAGGAGTTGGAGGTTGCAGTGAGCCAAGATCGTACCATTGCACTCCAGCCTGGGCAACAAGAGCAAAACTCTGTCTCAAAAAAAAAAAAAAAAAAAAAGCACCAGTCATATGGAGTCATATGGGATTAAGGCTCACCCAGTGAACTTATTTTCATCTGATTACCTCTTTTTTTTTTTTTTTTTTTTTTTTTGAGACGGAGTCTTGCTCTGTCACCCAGGCTGGAGTGCAGTGGTGCGATCTCGGCTCACTGCAAGCTCCGCCTCCCAGGTTCACACCATTCTCCTGCCTCAGCCTCCCGAGGAGCTGGGACTACAGGCGCCCACCACCATGCCCGGTTAACTTTTTGTATTTTTAGTAGAGACAGGGTTTCACTGTGTTAGCCGGGATGGTCTTGATCTCCTGACCTCGTGATCTGCCCACTTCAGCCTCCCAAAGTGCTGGAATTACAGGTGTGAGCCACTGTGCCCGGCCCATCTGATTATCTCTTAAAGATGCTGTTTTCAAAAGCAGTCACATTCTGAGGTACTGAAAGTAAAGACCTCAACATAGAAGTCTTTTCAAGGGGAAACATTTCACATCTTAGCCCAAGATAGGGAGAGAGACCACACCATGGTCTGAATGCACCTGCCTGCCTTCCGCCTACCCACTCCCACCCCCATCCCCACATTCTGCTTGTCTTGATTTTTCTCTCTCAGAGGCTTTTAGCGAGGAGGTTCCCCATATTTCCTCCCCTGAGGACAGAGGGAAAAATATATGATGCCCTGAGACAAAACGAGCTCCTAAACACCTGTCCCCAAGTGATGGAGCAGCCTCTGCTGGGAGCAGGCATCAAAGTCGAGGGGAAGCTTTGTATTCCGCTGGCCTGACTTACAAGGTAAAGTGGCATGCAGATTTCTTATTTAATAAATTCCCACAGAAAATTAGTTTTTCACAGTGGGAAGAATTTCAAGGCTTGCCGAGATGAGCGGGCAGGATCTAATCACTGTTGAGGCTTTGTGCATACACCAGGCATTGCCGATCTCCGAATGATCCAATTACTCTGCGGAGGCCCATTCGCCTTACCTGCATACTAATCACGACACAGGGGAGCAGGGAACATGCTGGCCTTTTCGGGAAGCTCCAGACGCACATGGCTCCCTCGCTGACCTTCTGCCAATTACATTCATCTCCATTCTATTAGCTCATCTTTTGCCCGAAGGTGACATATGCCCAGCTTAGAGGAAAACGTGCCTCCACCAGCTTCCCTCAGCAAAGAGAGAGGAAGCCAGCTCTGGTGAGCACATGCAGGGCTTGCACCAACCAAGGCCCCCGCATCTGCTTTCCTATGGTCCCTCGCAATGAAAACTGGTCAATTCAGGGGGATGCATCCTTCCTGGGGCACAGAGAAACATCTAAGTCAGCCTAGCTCTCATAGGTAGTGTTTGTGGGGTGGGAGGAGGAGAGACAAAGTGGTGAAATGGGGTCACATATCTAAGGCCAAGCATAAATTTTACTATTAGAGGTGCCCCCAAACACAGACTTTTTTTCAGCCTCTGAGTTCTCTTAGGTCTAATGGGGGCAAACCACTCCCACGGCTGCAAGAGACAGTGTTTTTATCTGGCTGGCCCCTGCCTGCCTCCTTTCTATCCACTTATCATCCTCTTCCTTCTGTCCAAATGAGCTTGAGTTGTTTTATGGACCAGATGAGAAAGAGGAGCACACAGCAACTGTACCCCATAAATGCCCCCTTTTGCAAACGGGGATCTGCCCAGTCGCTTTGTGTCATGTTGCTACTGAGTAATAGGAAGCGTCAGGAAGAACAGGCATAGTTAGGCATGACTTCTCAGAGGACAGGTTGATACTGGAGCATGCACAGCAGGGAGGGCAAGAGGGAGAATGACGAAGCAGTGGTGAAATATGTCAGAGCAACAAGGTAGAGTGGAGAATATTATGGCAGGTGTTAGTTTAGGAGACTGTCTTCTGAAACACTGCATGGGTTTACATTTTCCAGTGCAGAACATATTTCCCATACACACATGCGTACATACACACACACATACACACACCCACACCCACACACACACACCCACACACACCCATCTAATACAAACAGTAAGTCAGCTCAGGCAAGTCCAAGAAAAGGCTAGGAGCCTAACCATGGGAGGCTGGAAAGGGGTGCACATGTTTGTTGAGGGTGGTGGAGTTTAGAAAGACTTACCTGAGATAAGAACTGTAGTAGAGACAAGGGCAAGGTTAGCACATGGTCACTTCGATAAGCGTCAAAGTGTCCATGTGGGCAGAGCTTGGAGGTGAGCAGCAGATCTTTGTGAATGATACACTTTTAGTTCAGTGTTTAAAGAGTGGCAACTACAGGCCAGACAAGGCACTTGGAATCAAAAAAAAGGAGGGTGGGTGGAATGAGAGATTGATGAAGACTTCTCGTCCTCTATGATTAAATGAGGCTGGGCACGGTGGCTCGTGCTTGTAATCCCAGCACTTTGGGAGGCCGAGGTATGCAGACCACTTGAGGCCAGGAGTTTGAGACCAGCCTGGCTAACATAGTGAAATCCTGTCTCTACTAAAAATAAAAACATCAGCTGGCCATGGTGGCAGGCACCTGCAATCCCAGCTACTCGGGTGGCTGACGCAGGAAAATCACTTGAACCTGGGAGGTGGTGGCTGCAGAGTAAGCCAAGATGGCATCACTACACTCCAGTCTGGGTGTCAGAGCAAGACTCCATCTCAAAAATAAAAATAAAAATAAATTAATTAATTAAATTAAGGAACATCTCTTCAAAGAAAGGCAGCAGAGCATTTCTCTGTGGGAAAACAGGATGAGACTCACCCAAATTTGGGTTCAAATTCTAGCTCTATTATTTGTCAACTGTGGCTCTTAGGCTAGGGTGCAGAATTTCTCTAAGCCTCAGTTTACTCATCTATAAAATGGGAACATTAATTCGTACTTAATGGGTTTATTTTAAGGGTGAGAGAGGGCGATAAATAAATTTTCTGGAATAATTTCTGACTCATGGCAGGTGAACAATAATGGGTAATTGACAGTACTTAGAGCTTACAGTTCAAAAGAGGGAATATGATTAATTCATTGAAGAAACATGCATTGAACCCCATCCATGTTATAAGCACTATGACATGAATAACTGAGTAATAATGGGAAGTTACAGGTAGTATCAGGAGGACTAGGGGCTATGAGAGTTCAGACGTAGGATAAGTCGCTTCTAGGTGGAGAACCAAAGAAGGCTTCCAAAAGAAGTCTGAAGATCAAGAATGCTTGGGCATAGGCAGATTGAGGGAAGGAATTTTCAGCAGAGACAAGATCATGAGTGAAAGCATTAGGTGGAAATCCTGAGCCTGTGAAGAAAAGATACAGAAAAGCTCAATTTGGGTAATGTGTGAAACATCACTGCCCCCAAAAAATTCTGTAGTGATGAAAACATCCTATAACCTTGCTCTCCGATGTGGATGTCCAACCAATTTTTGTAGTGATGGAAATTTCCTATATCCTTACTCTCCAATATGGCAGCCTTGAGCTCCATGAGGCCTCTGACTGCTTGAAATGGGGCTGTTATGGCTGAGGGGCTGAATTTCTAATTTTAACCAATTTCAGTTTAGGTGTAACGGCCACATGCATTGAGTGGCTACCGTATTGGCTAGCAAAGGTGTGAAGGGAAATTATAGGCAAACCTTCGGAACAAATGAGCTGAGACTGTGGAGCACCTTGAGCTTAAGCTAGGAGTTGTATTTCATCCTAACATCATAACACATCATCGCTCAGCTCTGGGAAGTCATCACCAGCTACAGGGTGCAAGGTGAATTATAAAAGGGAACCCCAACGGTAAGGGGATCAGATTACCAGAGCATAAAATTGTTTCAAAGAGGAACGATTAGGACCTGCCTAAAACAAAGACCGTGTGAAGTGGGGATGAGGAGATGGATATAAGAAGTAGCCCCCACATACAGCCCTTAGGGAATGGTAAGCTGAGAGGGTCCAGGGAGACGAACATGACTGGGCTGCTGCTGAGACGCCAGACTTAATCAACACGGGTCTCAATTTCTCCTGACACTAGTCACAGCACAGAGTGAAGAAGGGCTGGTGCTCTGGAATAATGGAGAGGAGGCAGGTATCTCTGCAACCAAAGGCAGTGATTGCAGACTGAAAGGACAGTGCTTCTCTGCTTCTCACATGCCACCTCTGAGATACAGTCACTGCACTGTCAGTCTCTCCCAAGGGAAAGATTTGTTCTATTAATTTCCCCAGGTAATCAGAACTATGTAGACTTGGTTTTTTGGAATAGGGGCTCAGGGGCCGGGAGGGAGCTCCTGCAGCTTCCTGGATGTCCTGATGGTGGTTGTGAATTCTTCTAGGGAGAGGAAGGAAGCTAATTTGACATTCCTGGCACCATCCCCTCCTCTCATGTCCTTCTCGAAGCTGGCCGCCAGGTCCCCAAGAACCCCGCATGACTTGCTGGAGAGCTGCGATTTGTTTTTGTCCTATTAGCTCTTGTAAAGGACAGAAACAGATTGCTGGGCTAGAGGGATGGCCTGGGAAGAATACGGATGAGGAACTGGCTGCATGAGGCGGGAGCAGGAAGGTTGCGATGAACGGGTCCAGACAAAGGTCTCCTGGTGGATTTCTACTCTGGGGCAAAGGGGCTAAAAAGGAAATAGAATCTTCATTTCTTTAGTCATGTCTACTGAAATAAATCTCCTTGCAGAAACACAGTTGTTTGGGGAATTTTCTCTTTCTTTTTTTCCCCCTTCCTTTTGGCATGTACAATTCTCTCTGCTAGGAAAACACACGCTATTCTCTCCTCCACTATTTTTATTCACATTTACAGGCATTCATGAATCAATGAGTAATATGCTAAGCATCTACCACCTGCCTATCATTGTGTTAGAAATTCAGTATGCCACAATGACAAAGCAAGACAAGATCTCCCACATTGGCCCCACCCATGACATTTGGAGTGTAATGAGAAAGCTTAGATATTAGTCAATAAACTGCCCAAACAAAGGTACAATATAAGCATAGACAACGTTGTTGAAGAAACTCTTGGTTTTGTTTGGTTTGGTTTTTGAGACAGAGTCTTGCTCTGTCACCAAGGCTGGAGTGCAGTGGCACAATCTCGGCTCACTGCAACCTCCAATTCCTGGGATCAGGCAATCCTCCCATCTCAGCCTCCCCATCCCAGTAGCTGGGACGACAGGTCTGCACCACCATGCCTGACTCATTTTTGTATTTTTGTAGAGACAGGGTTGCACCATGTTGCCCAGGCTAGTCTCGAACTCCTGGGCTCATATGATCCACCTGCCTCAGTCTCCCAAAGTGCTGCGATTGCAGGTGTAAGCCACCATGCCAGGCCATCAAAGGAACTGTCACCATAGCTTTCAGCATGCCCATTCAGGTGAATCTGTGGATGGACCAGGCGGGTTGCAATCTTCTATGGCCCCCAGCAGCCATGTTTTAAACCAGACTCTCCAGTTTTGATAACGCAACACCCACTAGGGAGGGTTTTTGACCCAATCAGGTACCCGACATCAGAATCTTGCTCAGCTTGGCTACTTCCTCTTTTTGCTCAATATCCAGCTCTTTCAGTTTGCTCTGTGAAACCCGTGAAATTCACACAGAGTGGCCCCATTCTTCCTAGCTAGTCAAGCAGAGAATTCAGCTTGATTTCAAATGCTACTTTGGTAATCTTCATTAATTTCCTTTTAACTGCCCTGTTCATCATTCAGTCTCAGCTTGTCACCAGCTCAGAGAGACTTCCCTGACTCAATGGACCACGTCAGTTTCCCCTATAATGGGCAGCTTCTGCATGACAGGCTCTCCTCTATAGCTCTCATCATGTTTGTGTCTGTTTGTATGATCCTTTGAGATCTCTTTCCCCTTAGACTAAGGATAAGATTGTGTTTGTATTTCTCATTAGTATATATCAACACCTGAACAGTGTCTTGCATCCTGCTACAGTGGATAGTCAGTAGCCTATTTTTTTTTTTTTTTTTTTTTTGAGACAGGGTCTCGCTCTGTTTCCTGGGCTGGAGTGCAGTGGTGCAACTGCTGAGAAGGGCTTGTGATCTGGAATAACAGAGGGGAGGCAGGTATCTCTGAAACTAAAAGCAGTGAGGCTCACTGCAAACCAAGGCTCACTGCAGTCTTAGTCTCATGGGCTCAAGTGATCCTCTCACCTCAACCTCCCAAGTAGCTGGGACCACAGGCAAATGACACCACACCCAGCTACTTTTTTTTTTTTTAATACAGATGGAGACTCACTATGTTGCCCAGGCTGATCTCAAATGCCTGGCCTCAAGCAATGTTCCCTTCTCAGCCCCACAAAGTACTGGGATTATAGGCATGAGCCACTGTGTGCAACCAGTAGCTATTTTTTTATATGAATTAATGAGAGGGAAGCTACAACATAGTAGAGCATAATGGCTAAACTTGTCCGTGAAGTCAAATGGCTTGAGATCAAATTCTGGACTTGCCACTCACTGCCTGGGTAATTTTGGACAACCTCTCTGGGCCTTGATTTATTCATCTGCAAAATGGACTTGACAATAGAATCTATGCTCATTGTGGAGAGAATTAAATATGATTTTACATGTAGATGACCAAAAATAAAACCCTGCTACTGTTGCTTATTATTATCATCATTACTCCTCCCTAAAGGTCACACAGGACAGTGGATTATTCTCTAGGCCAGGATGAATCAGAGGTCTAATACGTTTTATGTCTAAGCAAGAGGCCCACCAGATCTTCTGGGTCATGTCCTCCCTACTTCTCAAGTAGAAGAGTTAAGATCTTGCTCTATGATACCCTGACATGGTTTGGCCATGTCCCCACCCAAATCTCAACTCGAATTTAGTTCCCATAAACCCCACGTGTCATGGAAGGGACCTGGTAGGAGGTAATTTAATCATGGGGGAAGTTACCCTCATGCTGTTCTCATGAGAGTGAGTGAGTTCTCACAAGATCTGATGGTTTTATAAGGATTTTTCCTGCTTTTGCTTGACACTTCTCCTTCCTGCCATCATGTGAAGAAGGACAGGTTTGCTGCCCCTTCCACCATGATTGAAAGACTCCTGAAGCCTCCCCAGTCAAGAAGAACCATGAGTCAATTAAGCCTCTTTCCTTATAAATTACCCAGTTTCAGGTATGTATGTATTAGCAGCCTGAGAGCAAACCAATACATACCCAGAAGTCATTACCTAAACTCTTGGTTTTCCAGGGGACTATGAAAAATTATTTGGAGTTACAAAGCTCGAACATGTAACATTTCAGAGTGAAACTAGTCTGCTCAAAAAAAAAAAAAGAGAAGTTAAATGAATTGCAATAGAAAGTATGATTTATTGGCTGTCTTGAGAGATGCTCTTACATATGGCTATGATCAGACTAAAAAACAAAATGCTGGGGAGACACCAGTCAGGTCTTTCAAACTGAAGAGTCTCTGGAGAAGCTTGCAGGCAGGATGAAAAGGTTTGTTCACCTTATCCCAGCTAAGAGAGGCCCACCTTGAGGGGCCTTGGTTTCCCAGGTGCTGAACCACATCCTGCTAACACAGAGTTTCTCTTTTATATTAAGTGGAGCAAACCGCGGGGGTCGTCACTGTATATTTTCCCATGTGATCTTGCAGATTCAAAGCCAATTTTTGAGAATAACATTGATCCTACTCATATGTTTCCCATGAGGTAGTGATGATAGGAATATGAAATATTGAAGATTAAGTATCTAAGACCCTTTAAGGAGGGTGGATAAAGATGCAGAGAAAAGAAAGCATAGTGGAATGCCTTTTCTGTTTAAAAGCGGATGGGTACATTTTTAGTGGGTGGGTGGAGAGCCTTATGATTTTAAAAAAACAGCGGGGGTAACGTAGCTTTCAAATGAATGTTGGAGAGACAAAGGTGAGAGATTTTGGCAGCTGCTCAAAAGCAGAAGAAAATGGGAATGAATATATGATGTTTAGGAACTGTAGTGATGTTGTTGATGCTTCACCAGATCTCTGTTACTTGCAAGAACACTGGATGCCACACACTAAAGTGTTGGCTGATACAGCTCATATCTCCTCTTCTCCAAATGGAAACCCTCTCCCCTGAAGAGCTATGCCTATTCTCCCCCACCCTGCAGGCAAACCTCAGCTAATGACATGATGATATGTCTTAGTCCATTCTATGTTGATATAATATAAAGGAATACCTGAGGCTGGCTAATGTATAAAGAAAAACATTTTATTTGTCTCATGGTTCTGCAAGCTGTACAAGAAGCATGGCACCAGCATCTGCTTCTGGTGAGAGTCTCAGGCTGCTTCCACTCATGGTGGAATGCAAAGGAGAGCCCACATATGCAGAGATGCCACGGCAAGAGAGGAAGCAAAACAGGGGGAGCGCAGGGAGGTGCCAGGTTGTTTTAGCAATCAGTTCTCAAGGGGACTTACAGAGTGAGAACTCACTATCCTCCCACCCCACAGGGAGGGGATTAATATATTCATGAAAGACCCTTGCCCACGATCAAAACACCTCCCAGGAGGCCCCACCTCCAACATTAGGATTAACTTTCAGCGTGAGGTTTGGGAGGACAAACATCTAAACTGTAGCAAGATACAAGCAGCTTGGCTCTCTGCCTCTAGATGAGACCAGCTGTGGGGACCATTCATGCTCCACAGCCTTTCCTGGGATCCATCCAGGATCAGATTCCAGCCTCTCCCTTCCTTATACTAATTCAGTCCCCTTCTCCTGACGGCACTTCCCCAGTAAATCTCCTAAGGAAAATCCCCTCTCAGGCTCGGCATCTGAAGTACCCAACGTAAGACAGAACATTTTACACCAAGTTTGTTGTACTTCCTCCTCCCTTCACATCCCTCTTTCCTGGAAAGCTCAGGAATACAGACTTCCTTCTTCCATTCTTTTTGATTTAGAAATGTGCCTCTTGGGAGCATGATAATATTTTGTGATTGGCCTTAAGGTCCAGAAAAACAGTTACATCGCTTTCCGTTTATAATACAAATAACAGCAACAGTATAAGGTATTGAATGTCTCTGTTCTAGGCACTGTCATAGGTGACTGACACATGACATGCCATTTAATCCTCCCAAAACCCCTGTGAGATGCCCCTTAGATCCTATGTTATAAATGAGAAGACTAAGTCTGCAAGAGTTAAATTGACTTACCCACAGTTAGACTGCACGTTAGTGGCAGAAATGTAAACCAGCTTTTGTGATTCTGATACCTCTTTCCTATGCCCTGGGCCACATCAGCCCCTTCTCCAGCTCAGTAAGAATAAAGATCAGGCTGCCAAGTTATCATTTCAGAATGAAAACGCAGAGTCCTCTGGCACTGGTATTTCAATCACGTACGTTTTCTTCTTCAGTCAATGACACAGAGGTTGGCATTCACTAGAGAGTCCAGCTATGAGTTGACTAAGATCCAGCTCCTACTTCCAGAAGCTCATCTTAGAAATCTAATATCTGAGACAGATAATATAATGGGCATGTGAGTCATCCATTTCCTGGGATTTTCTACAAGATCTAAGCTTGTATTAAGTTAGAAAGACAGGCATCTGGACCACATTATTTTATCATCCCCCATGAAACTGCCTCAACTAAGTTAAGACTTAACACTATGACCTCAGCATTTATAGAAGGCAAGGGCATGAAATGTTGATATGGACAATCTTATGGTTGAAGACATGGCTTTTCTATTATAAAAATACCCCTTAAATGTGGATTCAAGTGATTCACTCTCTCTCAGAGTTCAGTACTTGTGTAATACCCCCTTCTGTAAATTAATTTCTTTTTTTTTTTTTAGATGGAGTCTCGCTCTGTTGCCCAGGCTGGAGTGCAGTGGCATGATCTCCGCCCACTGCAAGCTCTGCCTCCCGGGTTCATGCCATTCTCCTGCCTCAGCCTCCAGAGTAGGTGGGGACTACAGGCACCTGCCACCATGCGTAGCTAATATTTTTGTATTTTTAGTAGAGACGGGGTTTCACCATGTTAGCCAGGATGGTCTCGATCTCCTGACCTCATGATCCGCCTGCCTCGGCCTCCCAAAGTGCTGGGATTACAGGCGTGAGCCACCACGCCTGGCCCTGTAGATGAATTTCCTGTTTCTTCTTCTTGCTGTGCAATATAGATAACATGGTCCAATGTATTTCTCATTTTTCCTTTGCTTCCAGGGAGCTCAGAGGGAAACTCAGGGCTCTGATGTATATACAACTGTTCTTAATTGTCTACTCCTTTAAAATGTTTTTAGTAACAGGGCATGGTGGCTCACTCCTGTAATACCAGCACTTTGGGAGGCCAAGGCTGGTGGGTTATCTGAGGTCAGCAGTTCAAGACCAGCCAGGCCAACATGGCAAAACCCTATCTCTACTAAAAATACAAAAAATTAGCCAGGTGTAGTGGTACATGCCAGCCACTTGGGAGGCTGAGGCAAGAGAATCACTGGAACCCAGGAGGTGGAGGTGAAAGTGAGCCAAAATTGTGCCACTGCACTCCAGCCTGGGCGACACAGCAAGACTCCATCTCATACAAAAAAAAGTTTTTATAATGTTTTGAATTGTTTTAATTATGTTTGATTCTACGAGTCCACCTCAATTTAAAAAATAAGTAAAGTAAAACACTAAAAGAAACAGAGTGGTGTGAAAGGGAACACCGGGGAAAATAGAGCTCCAGAATTGTGTTCGAATTTGGTGGCATGTTTAAGAAATCATCCCCATGCGTATCTCTCCCCTCCTCCCTCACCCACACCATGACCATTCGCCAGGCCACCATCATTCCCCAGTGGATGACTGCTACTTCCTCCTAGTGGTGACCCAGCTTTCAGCCTTGATTCCCTCCCTTCCTCATCTTCAATTCCACATTTTGCAACTAAATTAATCCTTAGAATGATGGACATGGCTCTGGGTGATCTTTTTTTTGATTGTTCTAAGCACACTTTACTTGTTTATGTTTAATTTTCAATTTTTGTAGGTACATAGCAGGTGCATATATTTATGGGTTACATGAGGTGTTTTTTTTTTTTTTTTTTTTTTTTTTTGAGATGGAGTCTTGCTCTGTCACCCAGGCTGGAGTGCAGTGGCGCAATCTTGGCTCACTGCAACCTCTGCTTCCTGGGTTCAAGCAATTCTTGTCTCTCAGCCTCCATAGCAGCTGGGATTACAGGCAACCACCACCACGCCCAGCTAATTTTTTATTTTTAGTGGAGAGACGGGGTTTTGCCACGTTGGCCAGGTTGGTCTCGAACCCCTGACCTCAGGTGATCCACCCGCCTCAGTCTACCAAAGGGCTGGGATTACAGGTATGAGCCACCATGCCTAGCCAGATAAAACATATGGACACAGGCATGCGATGTGTAACAATCACATCAGGTTAAATGGGGTCTCCATTACCTCAAGCATTTATCCTTTGTGATACAAACAATCCAGTTAGACTCTTTTAGTTATTTTGAAACGTACAACTATATTGTTTTTGACTATAGTCTCCCTGTTATGCTAGCAATACTAGGTCTTATTCATTCTTTCTATTTTTTGTGCCCATTCACCATGTGATCTTAACACCTTCAAAGGCTGCCACGTATTTACTTGTAAAATACGATGCTAAAACCAGAGTGCAAAGTTATGTGTTGGGCATTCAAAGCTATGTGAGGATGAGGAGCATACTTCTGGAGCATTAGCTGAATTCCATGGTAAGTAATTTAGAATGTTAAGGAAATGTGATATAATGTGAGGTAAAATGCCAAACTTGCATACACATTTGATACTGACGCATGAGATTTTGAAGAGGCTTCCCAGCTGGGTTGGGTCACTGAAAGCTTCAGGTTCCCCATTACCCTGTTCCTCACCAGAAATTTTTTGTTTCCTCCTCTTTACCCTTTGGAAGACTTCGTTGAACATTGGGAGAAGGCCAGCTTTAGGGTAAAGCTCAACTTTATTCAAGGCCTACAGCCCCTGTTGACATCTGCAACCCCCACTCATGGCACCTGGGGTGCTGAATCTCACATGCTCAGCTCCAGCGCACTCTGCACAGTGCCTTGACTTGGCCATGCTCTCTTACTACTTGGCCTTTGCACATGCTGTTCCTAAAATAAACCACCATTTTCTCCCCACTACCCCTGGACAGGCTTTGAGAGTGCTGCATATCTTGACTTAGGAATCCCGTCTGGGAAGCCGTCTTCAGCAGGGTAAATTTGATCTTCCTCAGAGCTTCTACAAGATCCCGCGATGCATTCCACCATTCAGTGTTTCACAAAAAAAGTGGTTATTGCCTCTCTGCTTGCTTCTCACAGCTTGTCTCTCATTGGTTTATGAACTCCTTCTCTTCCTCATCTTCATCATCACCACTCTTACTACAAGCCAAGCACTTTATAAGCAGTAACTCACTTAACCCATTTAAAGTACTATTACCCCTAGTCTAGAGATGAGGAGACTGAGGCATAAAGAGATACAGTCATGGACAGAGGTCATCCAGGGAGTAAGCAATGAAAAATGGAATTGCAACCCAGATCTTCTCTGACAGCAAAGGCAGAACTTTAAATCACTGCTAAGCATGCTCAATCACCAAGATCAGGCTTGGTCTCCCCTCAACCCCGCCAATTCTGTTCTCAAACCTCACTTTCTCAGCCATTCACACTGCTGTGTGCCTAGCACTGCCAGCCCCTCTCTCTGTCCCGCTTTTTCTTTTTTCTGCACCGTTCCATGCATTAACTTTCAACATCCTGTGTAATCCATCCTGCTAGAATATAAGTGTCATAAGGACAGAACACTATTGTGTTCACCGATGTGCCTAACAGGAATGCAAATGATATTTGTGAAATGATTCAGTAAGTGAACAATGTCTTCACCCTCTCCCCGATACCCAGCACAGAGAGGGCAGTAAGTGAGAGTTTGTCCCACAAGAGACATCGTCTTCTTGTTGATCTCACTGAGGAAGCGGCTTTAGTCCTGCGCAACATGTGCTGCTGTTGTTTTTGTTCCTAGAATCCCTCAGAACAGGATGGAGGGTCTCCAAGCCTCCATCAAGGTCAGAGAAACAGCTGATCACACTGGCTATCAGATGTCCGAGCCCTGTCCTCTACCCCAGCTCTGCCCCAGGAACTTTCTGGGCCCCACAGCCCTTTCTCACTGTTCCTTTCTCCCCAGGTGGATCCCTTCATGAGTCCAGTCTCTGCCCTTCCTAGGCACATGGCCAGGACCCAGAGATTCCCTTGGAGCTTCCTGGTGCACCCTCACCCAGCTGTAGACTAGAAGGAACCCCTCTGCCATTTTTGCCACCTCATCCATCCAATTAAGCGGGCTCTCGGGGATGAGGGAAAACGGGCTGTTTCCTTGACAGCAAATACTCTGACTGAAACAATTAGTTTGTCTATTTTAAAACTGAATTCCAATGCTTCCATGGCAACCAAAGTTATTAAAGGATGTAAATTAAAGTGTTGCACAGGAAAGATGGCTTGGCATGGAAGGCGCTTGTTTTGGGGAAAGAACACAAAGAACTTGAAACCAAGGGCATCCCCCTACCTGGACGTGTGCTGCGATCAGCTGGTGCACTGAAACAGCTCCAGCCATCCGACAGCTCCTCCCGTACCCTTGGCTTCTACCACTGCCTCACATCAGGGACACCTCTGTCCCTCACAGGCAAGAGAGAGAGGAGGGGGTTTACACTTTCTGAAGCCCTTTGTGCAAAGAAAAAATCCTAAGGAGGGTAGAGAGGCAGAACTGAATTCTGTGCTGGGCCCACTATCTGCCTAATAACAGTTACGGTTGACAAGTATCAAGTCTTCCTGTGCCCCGGGAATTGTGCTAAGGGATTTGCATGCATCTTCTCACCAAATGCTCCTACCAGATGAGCTATAATCTCAGTTCATCCCCATTTCACAGACTGAGAAATTCAGATCCAGGCAGATGAAGCAACTGAAGGAGCCATGTATCCAATGAGAGAAAATGAAGACAAGAGCCCACATCTGTTTGACCATATTCCATTTCCTGAATTCATGCCAGACACAATGTCGGGTGAATGGATCATTCCATTTAACCCTCTTAGTCATCCTAAATGGCAATATGGTGTAGGATCAAAAGCCTAGGCTCCAGTATAAGACAGATGTAGGGCTGAAGACCAGCACCTACACTTTTTTTTTTTTTCCAAGACAGACTCTCTCTCTGTCACCCAGGCTAGAGTGCAGTGGTATGATCTCGGCTCACTGCAATCTCCACCTCCTGGGTTCAAGCGATTCTCCTGCTTCAGCCTCTGGAGTAGCTGAGATTACAGGCACAAGCCACCACGCCCAGCTAATTTTTCTATTTTCAGTAGAGACAAGATTTCACCATGTTGGTCAGGCTGGTCTCAAACTCCTGACCTCGTGATCTGCCCGCCTCAGCCTCCCAAAGTGGTGGGATTACAGGCATGAGCCACTGCGCCCAGCCTTCACTTCTTAGTTCTGGGACTTCATGGCAAAATCATTAACTACCAGCACCTCCGTTTACTCAGCTGTGAAATTATCGCTAGCTTCACTACATGGTGGGGAGGGTAAAGTCAGTCAACATGAAAGAGGCACCTTGCCCAGTGTCTGCTAAGGAGAGAGCATTACTAATGCCTGTTATAATTAGATATTATTATCATAGGTGAGGACAAGAGGCTTAGAGAGGTACAGTATTGTACTTAAGCACATACACCTGGGATCTAAAGCCAGGTCTCATCCCCAAGCTCATATCCTCCCCCCATGACCAAGCAAACAGTACAGTTTACCCAAGATCTGGCAGTCTGTTCGTGGTGAAGCTGGAACACACGGAACTGCCAGTCAACACACCCCGTGTGTCATGTCCACTTTGCTGCTTGTGAAAAGATGAAGAGGAAAAGCTGGAGCTACATCTCACACGCATTGTGATCATCACAGAGGCCAACTGTTTGCCCAGTCTTCGTCCTCTGCCAGATCCTGTGCTCCAGGCCGCATCCAGTCTCTCCTCTTTCCAGCCATTCTGGGGTGAATTCATGTCTTTAAAAACCACTCGACTACAGGCTGTTGCGTCTGCTTTTGTCTTGCCAACACCTGCATCTCTCTCAGGCCTTGATCAAAACATTAGTTCCTCAAAGAGGCCTTCCCCAACCCCAGGACTAGGTGAGATCCCTCTAGCATGGGCTGCCACGGACAGGCGCTCCTCCACGTTGGCTTTTGGTTATTTATCCTCAGTGCATGAGGACATGTGTGGAGTCTGCTTGTCCTGCATCCTCAGTGCCCAAAAGTATGACTGGCACATAGTGGGTGCTAAATACATCCAAAAGAATATCAATCATTCTATTATAAAGGTACACACACATGTATGTTCATTGCACCACTATTTCACATAGTAAAGACATGAAATCAACCCAAATGCCCATCAATGATAGAATGGATAAAGAAAATGTGGCACACAGACACATGGAATACTATGCAGCCATAAAACAAAATGATAGCATGTCTTTTGCAGGGACATGGAACTGGAAGCCATTATCCTCAGCAAACTAACACAAGAAAAGAAAAGCAAACACCACGTCTTCTCACTTATAAGGGGGAGCTGAATGATGAGAACACATGGGGAGGAATGGCACACACTGCGGGAGAGTGTGGGGAGGGAGAGCATCGGGAAGAATAGTTAATGGATGCTGGCCTTATTACCTAGGTGATGAGTTGATCTGTGCAGCAAACCACCATGGCACACATTTACAAGCCTGCACATCCTACACATGGACCTCACAACTTAAAAGTTGAAGAAAAATAAGATAAAATTTTAAATAAATGACTACATAGTGACATTTTTAATGAAGAGTGTGTGGTGATCAATAAATTATTTGGCCAAATCTTGACCAATCTTGCTTAATACTCCCAACAAAGGGACCCTCACAGCCCACAGCAGAGGATGAAGAGACCCTCCCAGTACCTAGGAAGGTTTATGAAGCTGAACTAGTCACCATCCTCAGTTTCTAGATAGGGCTGTGTACATGCTATTATTTATTCCTTCATTCAGGTTTCTTTTAATTCAACAACTTTTTTTTTTTTTTTTTTTTTTTTGAGACTGAGATTCGCTCTTGTCGTCCAGATTGGAGTGCAATGGCACGATCTCGGCCCACCGCAACCTCCACCTCCCGGATTCAAGCAATTCTCCTGCCTCAGCCTTCTTGAGTAGCTGGGATTACAGGCATGTGCCACCACACCCTGCTGCTTTTGTATTTTTAGTAGAGACGAGGTTTCCCCATGTTGGTCAGGCTGGTCTTGAACTCCCGACCTCAGATTATCTGCCCAACTCAGTCTCCCAAAGTGCTGGGATTACAGGCGTGAGCCACTGCGCCCGGCCTCAACAACTATTTTTTTTAAGTGTTTGGCAACTATGGTTTCAGTATTGGAGGCTGGAACACAGCAGGACACTGTGACTTAGACTCTCAGGGAACTATCATGGAATAAAACACTTTTAAGCAACAATAATAATAATGAGTAAAATGATCATAAATTATGACAAGTCATTAAGAAAAAAAGCTTTGTAGAATAAAGGAAGATGCTCACTTTGGGATGGATAATGAGGGGAGGCAACTGGAGAAAAGGTGGCCCACAGGAAGAAGAGGACCTGGCCAAGTGGGAAGCCAATTAGGGACCATTCCCGGCAGAGGAAACAAACTCTGCAAAGGCGCTGGGGCAGGAGGAACCTGGCACACCACAGTGGCTGAGAAAGTCACAAAGCTGGGGAATGAGCAAGTGGAAAGTGGTCTGAGAGGAAGGTGGTGAGGCCAGCAGGAACACAATCTTGCAGGAGGGCAGTCTTGCAGGAAGGCTGTCTTGCAGGAATGCAGTCTTACAGGAAGACAGTCTTGCAGGAACACAGTCTTGCAGGACCTTGCTCGTCTTGTAGAAGTTTTGATGTGTGTGTGTGTTCCTTGCCCTGTTGTTCAGAATAGTGGAAATCTTCATGCCATCATTTTATCTGGTATCCCTCATATTTTGCTGTAACTCAGCAGGTATGCAAAAAATCTCTCTCCTAAAAAGAGCACAAAGAACTAAGACTGCTCAGAATTCTGGCACAACCATTCGGTTGCGCGGTCTGACTCCTCGGGTGAACCAATCCCTGTCTCTGGCCCTACATTTTCACTTCTGTAAAAAGCAGGAGAAAGGAGGCCAGGTATGGTGGCTCACATCTGTAATTCCAGCACTTTCAGAGGCTGAGGCGGGTGGATCACTTGAGTTCAGGAGTTCAAGGCCAGCCTGGCCAACTTGGTGAAACCTCATCTCTACTTAAAAGAAAAAAAAAAAAATTATCCAGGCGCAATGGGGAGTGCCTGTAATCCCAGCTACTCAGGAGGCTAAGGCAGGAGAATTGCTTGAACCCTGCAGATGCAGGTTGCACTTAGCTGAGATTGCACCACTGCACTCCAGCCTGGGCAACAGAGTGAGACTCCATCTCACAAAACAAACAAACAAATAACACAGGAGAGAGAAATACAAGGTAGAAGGAAATCCATTGAAGGCAGTACTATGGTCTTTGGGGCATCTGGAGAAAAGTTGCATCATTTCTAGTTGTTACATTCACTGGGGCTGCTGTGGTGTCCAGGGCCAAGTACCACGAATGCTGACTGTGCTGCCATGCATGGGGGATTCCTGAAAACAGTGAATCCCTGAATGGACTAATCTCTGAAGTCTTCTTAGGACTCCAATTATTTATGACTCTAAAGCAAGTTACTCCTCACCTCCTTCTCCACGGGACATTTGCCAATGTCTGGAAACATTTTTGGTTGTCACAACCTGGGGAGAAAATGCTACCGACATCTAGTGAGTACAGGCCGGGGATGATGGTAAACATCCTGCAATGCACAGGACAGCTCCCCACAACAATTGGCTGGCCCAGAATGTCAATAGTGCTGAGGTTGAGAAACTGGTCTAAGGGAATGACTGGTCATAAGACTGAATGAATGATTGAAGAGAAGATTTGTTTGTTTGAGACAGAGTCTCACTCTGTTGCCCAGGCTAGAATGCTGTGGCACAATCTCCGCTCACTGCAACCTCCACCTCCCAGGTTCAAGTGATTCCCCTGCCTCAGCCTCCCAAGTAGCTGGGATTACAGGCATGTGCCACTACACGGAGCTAATTTTTGTATTTTTAGTAGAGACAGGGTTTCCCCATATTGGCCAGGCTGGTCTCAAACTCCTGACCTCAGATGATCTGCCTGCTTCGGCCTCCCAAAGTGCTGGGAGGACAGGTGTGAGCCACCACGCCCAGCCAAAGAGACGATTTGAATAATGAGTCATCCTCCAGCTCAGGGCCAATGGTATTCTTTCACATAAGAAGACCAAATGTTAGTTATTGCTGTTTTAATTAAAATAGCCATTGAGAACCTGAATGATCCACGGAGAAATGGTCTCCACAATTTCAGAAGAATTCATACGCCAAAGTTATTTCTGTCTATTTCTACAGAACTCCTCTTGAGATTGGTAATAACTAATATTTTTTAAAGCCTTACTTTGCTGGGTATTGGGCTAAGCACTTCACATGTATTAATTTATTTAATCCTCATAACCACCCATCATCTCTGTTTTACAGATAAGGACAGAGGGATACAGAGGCATTAGTTTGCTTGTCCAAGGTAACGGTATTAGTCAATTTTTGCTCTGCTACAAGGAAATACCTGAAACTGGGGAATTTATGAAGAAAAGAGGCTTAATTGACTGGCAGTTCCACAAGCTGTAGAGGAAGCAGGGCTGGGAGGCCTCAGGAAGCTTATGACCACGGCAGAAGGCTAAAGGGAAGGAGGCACATTTTGATACGGCAGAGCGGGAGAAAGAGGGAGTGAAGGGAGAGGTGTTACCCACGTTTAAACAACCAGATCTCATGACAACTCACTATCATGAGAGCAGCAACAAAGAAATCCACCCACATAACCCAATCACCTCCCACCTGGACCCTCCTCCAGCATCGAGGATTACAATTCAACACGAGATTTGGGTGGGGTCACAGAGCCAACCTGTATCAGTAACCCAGCTAGTAGGCGGAAGAGTTCAGAGCAGCAGCACCTAGATACATTAGGGCACCTGGTCTGATGCAGATGCCCAGTGAAGGTTTGTCAATGAATGCCTAAGTAAGAAAATCACTTCCTGCCTCTAAACTCGATGAGAAAGCAGAACGTATTTCTTTATTTTGGCGTCCATACTAGTTTCCCTGGGCAACATTAGCATAGCGGAAATTCTGAAAGAGAACATAGAATAGACAACTCCAATCAAGCCAGGGGTCTTCAGAGACCATTAGCCCTGTCCCAAACACTCTTACCCATCACTTTGAGGAAGGAAAGGAGATTCTGAAAAACAGCAAAAGGCCTCTGTGAACCCTCTGACTCCATTCCCTAAGCACAGGTTGCAAAAGTTCACATTTTAGCTAACATGTTTTGTGATGCTTTTCTTAACCTTGCAAGTTGCTATTTTACTAGCAGCTTCCTTTGGGGGCCTCAGATGGCAGATTGGATGATTTAAGGGGAAAAATGCAGTCGTATTTGGAGATTTTTTTTTTTTTTTTTTTTTTTAAGCCTCCAGGAGTCTAACGTGACATTCTGGGTAAGAACACAGTATTATGTTGATGCATATGACACCTCCCTTAATGATTTATGAAATCTCTTTATGGTGGCAAATCACTGAGGAGGCGCTGAGAAACCTGACAGGAAACCTGCAACAGCGTGGTAAACCATAGCTGCCACCCTTACCTTGGAAGTGAGAAAGGAAAGGTTAAGAGGTCTCGGAGCTTCTCCATTTGGAGAATGCTCATCTACAAGAGACCCGAAGACCATCTGGCCTCAGAGACCATGCGTTACAAAACAGAGTGTCATTTTACATGCAGGCTCCAAAAGCATTGGTTCTAGGTTCCCCTACCTCTGGGCCAACATTAGGTATCCCCACAGCACCACCAGCTCTTTCCAGGAGAGTCTAAAGAGATTCTGAGTGCACCAGACTATGGCAAAATGGGAGAAAGACGCTCCAAGCTCGTGCCACACTTTGCCTCCAGAGCACCAAAGCCCCTCATGGAGCCTCTTGAGAGCACCTTCTGGACCTCACTCATCAACTACACCATCTACCCACCATCAGGATAACTGCTTCTCATTCCTCCACCTGTTACAACTCCAATTTACAGATCAGGCAACTGTGGCACAATTACATTAAGAAACTTGCCTCAGAATCTGATTTATTCGACTCCAACATGGAATGAGAGAACATGGGGATGAGCAATCCATGGGAAAGGCTTATGGCTACGCTTGAAAAAGTCATACATTACTTCTACCCACCTTCCATTGGGCAGAACTCAGTCACATGGTCTTATCAACTACAAGGGAGGCTGGGAAATGTAGTCCAGCTGTGTACCCTAGCCGGGGGTGGGGGTAGGGGGGTGGTGGGGAGCGGGGGGCGGGGCGGTGGAACAGATGGATTTTGGTGGACTCAGAGCTGTCTCTACCATAGGCACCAGGCAAAGCCCTACAGAGCTGAAATTAGTCTGGGAAGCCAGACTCAAAAGCACACTATCATTTTTTAATCACCCACCTTATCCACTCCAGAGTTACAATAAAAGCTCTCAACTGTATCACTGGACAACACTCTGCTGGGGAGGCATGAAGGGAAGGTTCTCTATGGGGGAGTTATCATCTGAGATGCTGCTTAAATGTAAAATTGAGGTATCATTTACTGACAACTTGCTATTTGCCAGGCACTGTGACCCACGCTGTAATTAATAGCCTCTCTCATTTAATCCTCACCTTGATAATACTAGGTAGCTACAGTGATTATCCCCATCTTTCAGATGAGAAGTTGAAATGTTGAGAGGTGGTACAATAAGTCACAAGAGAACCAGAAATCACATCCAAGTCAATGGGATCTCAGCATTCAGGTGCTTACCTCAATGGCTTTTACCCATCTATCCTCATTTCTTCCAATCAACAAGATAATGTGTTGTCCCTAAAGGGAGAAATATCAGGGTTCCTACCTTCTCATCCTATTATTTAAACCACAGCATTAGGTCACTGGGAAAAGAAACCGTTTTCATAAAATATTCAGAATGTGAAATATGAAAAAGACACAAATCTACTCACAGGAATGTTGCTAATCAGAGTGATTTTTTTAAAAAAAAAATCACTGCTTAGCTGCCTATAAGGCTTGTGTTCTACTCAGAACAAGAAAGAAAGAGTCGTTAGCTGAAGACACCAGGCTTATTAGACAGAGCCTCAAGCATGCTCTCAGCCTTGGGCCAACAGCCTTCAAAATCCAAAAGCAGAGAGACATGTGTGATCAAATTCCTCACTCAAAACAATTAGAGCAGTCCAACGTTGGGACTGTGGGTGTTTGCCACCCGTATCTGGGATTGCGGGTTCCTCTGAGACAGTTTACTTACCAATATGGTAAGATGCAATGCTAAGAGATGAAAAGTTATGAGGCTGTTACCAAGTAGCTTTGTTTCATACTTAGAGAATGTCAGAAAAAGTATTATGAGGAATAGGATTGTATTTTTGTTGTTATTGTTTATGGGTTTGTTTTCTCTTTCAGGGTAAGAGACATTTTTCTGATTTTAACACACATATATTTTTAAAATATATCTGAAATATAAATGTGTTTTAAAATCAACATGTACATTTAATGTGTTGCTTTTGTTCCACATCCTCTCCTCCTGCAAAAAAAAATTATTATTAAAGTGAAGCTGAGATTTATAACCCCTGATATCTAAGAATGGAGGGAATATAACACACAGTACGGTATGATACATGATTCAAGTACCCAATTTTCTCATCCTGTGCCAATAAACTGGCTGCTTGTACAGGCTTTGAGCAGGAGATCCTAAGAGCAGGGTCTGGATCATTTAAATTAAAAATACACACCAAACTAAAGAAAACAAAATGCCAACAACAACGTTCCTTTAAAAAAGAATAGACTGCATTTTAAATATTCATTTAAATATACAGTAACAGACTATTACACATTTTCATGTTTTCTCTTTGACAGTGTTTCATTTGCAGACTCTCCATGGCTTATAAAAATATACCCAGAGTCCAAATCCCCACAGCATGAGATTTTTCACATTCTCTAATTTGCAGTAATGTATTGTGTCAAATTCCGTCTTTAAGCCGCCCAGGGACAACACTGGCACATGGGGCCTCTGCTGCACAAACTAACATTTCAGTCCAGGCACCATGGGGAGCTCTGGAGCGGGGCGTGAGCTTGGCTACTGTGAGAGTGTCCCCTCAAATGTTGAACCCCTAGTTTCACTCTTGCTGTGGATGGAGTTTCACCACAAATCATGAGCTCTCCAGGTCTCTGCTCAGTGCCTGTGGTAGAGACAGCTCTGAGTTCATCAAAATTTATTTCTTCCCCTTGGGTACACAGCTGGACTACATTTCCCAGGCACCCTTGCAGTTTATGAGACCAAGTGACTGAGTTCTGGCCAATCGGGAGGGGGGCAAAAGTAATGTATGACTTTTCCAGGTGTTGCCCATAAATCTTTCCTGTAAATTGCTCATCCGCAGGCTTTGTTGTTCCATCTTTGAGTTGAATGAAGTCAACTCTAAGACAAGTTTCTTAAGGTGACTGCACCTCAGTTGCCCAATCTGTAAAATGGGAGTGAAAAATTCACTTCTACCTCTGACATAGCTATGAGGAACAGTAAACAAAGTGCAAAACAAGGCAGTAGAGGTTAGTGATTTTACCTTCACAGTGTGTGGAAAGAGAATGCCTGAATTCAAAGGTTGGCTGTGTAGTCATGTGACTTTGTTACTTAATCTCTCTGAACCTAGTTCCTATTCTGCAAAATGTCAATAACTAATACTGACCTGATAGGAATGTGGTGGGGAATAATTGAGATTAAGTATGTAAAATACTTGGAAGATAATAAGCCTGGCACCAAGGGAGTGCTAAACAAGTCGTAGCTGCTACTATTACTGCTGCTGCTACCACTGCTACTGAAGTAATTATTATTATTTTAGCACCTTAAATGTACTTAGAAGAGTGCCTGGGGCATAGTAAGTATTTATAAATGTTAACCATCATTATTACTTTCTGAAAAATACATTTAACACTAGAATCTACCAGAATTAAGTGAAATAGTGCGTATGAAGTCTTACTATACCACCTAGCATTGGGGGGAAAATTTTAGCCTTTATTAATCCCTGATCTTTTTTTTAAAAAACTTTTTTTTTTTGAGATGGAGTCTTGCTCTGTCACCCAGGCTGGAGTGCAGTGGTACAATTTTGACTCACAGCAACCTCCGCCTCCCAGGTTCAAATGATCCTCCCACATCAGCCTCCCAAGTAGCTGGGATTATAAGCATGTGCCACCACACCCAGCTAATTTTTGTATTTTTGGTACAGACAGTGTTTCATCATGTTGGCCAGGTTGGTCTCGAACTCTTCACCTCAAGTGATCCACCTGCCTCAGCCTCCCAAAGTGCTGGGATTACAGGTGTGAGCCACCACACCTAGACCCCTAGTACTCTTAAATACCACATGTGCTGTATTGGAAAAGAAGAAGCCATGGGTTAAAACCAGGCACTGGGCAGAGATGACATCACTACCACAAGGTGGTAGAGACCAAGTGAATACATGCAACAAAATCAAACATAATTTGAGCTTGGACTCATCCAGTTCTAGACTTTCACCCAACTAGAATCAGAAGACAGTTCAGGGCCAAGATGGAGAGGATTCTTCACTGGGGATCCAAGATTCTACAGGGGTTCCTAGATAGAACACAGTGAGTCCATGAACTTCGATAGGAAAAAATAAAACTTGATTTTCACTAGCCTCTAACAAATCTAGCACTCCCTTTAAATATAAGCCACAACATTGCAGTAGTATTACAAGTACCTGTGACTTTGTCACCAAGAGAAATCACAGATATTTTAGTCACATTACATTATAATTGTCACAGATATCTCAAAATATCATAATGCTTATCGCTACTTCCAAATTATGGTAATTACTAGATTTGCTTGTTTAATGTGTTAATAAAGAAAGCAAAGATTTGACTGAATCATGTTTTAATTTATTTAATAAATGTATTTCAATATAAATAGTTTCCTTTGTGAATCTAAGTATTTTGTATTGTGCATTTGAAAACTTTATTCTGCAAGGAGGCCCGTTGTTCTTCCCAGATGTCCAAGGGGGTCATGAAACAGAAGAGGTTAAGGGACCTCAGTCTAGGATCTGCAGGATCCACAATCCCATACACACACAGAGACTCATTCCAAAGTCCAGACACCCATCAGTGACTACCAGGGTGACCTCCAGCAGGTCTTTAGCCTCCTGGACCCTCTAATAATGCATCTACAAAGCAGAGCTAATATTATTCTTCCCAAGTCTTCCATAGGATTATTGTAAGATTGAAATATGATGCAGAATGTGGACCTGCTGGCTGAAAGTAATAAATTCTGCACAAACTTGGACATCACGCGTATCATCCCTTGGAGACTTAATAGATCCTTGTCCTCTTGGTCTTCATGGGTGTTCTCTAAGTGTTGCCTCTAGCTCTTTCTACTACAATGCTACCAAAGGAAATCTGTCAAGAACCTTGGGAGGCAAAAAACCAGTGGAGGTACTGGAGTCAGATTTTGGGTTGAATCCTGACTGTACCCCTTACTAACTGTGTGAACATTGACAAATAGTTTGAGCCCTCTGAGCCTCCATCTCCTCTTGTTTAGAACGGAAAGACTGACACTGCAGTGACATGAATGGAACAAAGTCCATAAAAGAGTGCCAGGCAAGCAACCCCAGTGTAGGAGTCAGTGAAGCACAGAACTGAGATGAGAATAGAGGTGCCTGTTGTGATCACTGTCATGGGCCTCACTGGCACACCGTGGCAGGCATTTAATTCCCAGAGAATATCCATGGGCTCCTCACCTGCTCAGGCCTCTTGTCACAGGTTCCCTGAGATACGTTCTAGCTGGCGGACTGTGAGTAGAAGGAATGTGTGCCATCTCTGCGCTAAGGCAATGAAAAGGTCAAGAGAGATTCCCCGTTTCCTTTCTTCCCCTGCCAGAGTGAAAGTGGAGGTATGCACTGACCCAGAGAAGCCACAAGAGAGAAGCATCCTGTACTGAGAGGTCAACAGATGGATAGAGCCACCCCCAGCTCTCATCAGACATAGCATGGGCGAGAAATAAGCCTCTTTCGGTAGGCCATTGAGATTTCATGGTTAACTTGTTACTTGCATAGCTTAGCCTCTCCTGACTAATGTATGAACTAAATAAGAAAATAGGTCAGGCATGGTGGCTCATGCCTATAATCCCAGCACTTTGGCAGGCCAAAAGAGGCAGATCACCTGAGGTCAGGAGTTTGAGACCAGCCAGGCCAACATGGTGAAACCCTGTCTCTACGAAAAATACAAAAATTAGCCAGGTGTGGTGGCACACACCTGTAGTCCCGGTTACCTAGGAGCCTGATGCAGAAGAATCATTGAACCTGGGAGGCGGAGGTTGCAGTGAGCCGAGATCGTGCCACTGCACTCCATCCTGGGTGACACAGCAAGATTCTGTCTCCAAAAAAAAAAAAAGAAAAAGAAAAAAAAGAAAAGAAGCAGATAACACCCTCAAATGATATCAGTGGCTAGATATTTCATGAGACATGCCTAGAATTCAGCACTTTTCTCTAGGACATGAGCACACAACCCATTTGCAAGATCTGGAAAGAACCTAGTCCATATACGATCTGAGGAGTTTCTCCCTCCAGCTTCTGCTTACCATCTGAAACCCCTGCTGGCCCAGCACAGCATTTGCTCATTAGAACTCAGGAAGCCTTCTTGAGATACTGCATTTGCAGTCAGTCCCCATTAGCTAAAACCACTAACATGCCATTTCCATACAGCATTCTCTCCCCTTCTCTGCAAAGGTGCAAGCAGCTCTGAGCTTTGCAAGGAGCTCCCAGTATCTACTCAATATCTACTTGGCTGCTGAGCTGTAAGGAGCGGGCTACAGGACCAGAATTCTTGCCTGTGCTGCTGCTGAAGACAGTACCAGAGCAAAAGTAGAAAATGTAACTAACACATTTCAAATTAACATGTAAAACGAGTCAGATGTTTGAGTATTAATTAATATTTTTGCAAACTAATTACATGAGAATGACAAGGCCAGGAAGACACTAAAAGAGTTTACCAATTTTGTTCCAACCCTCCTATTTTAAATGGCTGCATGGATTACCACTTTATTCAATTTTTAGTTTTTTTAGTTTACCAGAAACGATCTAAACACCACACCATTTCACAGCTATCATCATTTATTCGTAGCTCAATAGAGGAAGCCAGAATTGCAATAACTCTTTTTTTCCGACCCCGATTGTCATTCCGGTGAGGTAAGTGGGATATCAGCCCTAAGTCAAGCTACATTAGTGCCGGGAATCAGGCATAGTCACGAAGTTTCTCCAAAGTGTGTCAGCAACATTTATCAGGAGAAGATTGCGTTGAGCAACGTAGACTTTAACCCAAGGGGGTTTTCAAGCCTGCTTCCCCCATCTTTGCTGGACCGCTGGTTCAGACGGCAAACTGCATAGAATCAAATACTAACTTTGCCTACTAGCCATATGGCCCTGGGTGGGTCCCATAAACTCTTCTGAGCCTTGGTTTTCTCATCTGTTAAATGAAGTCTACATTAATACTCATTCTCCTAAGTTCATTGGAAGGAATAAAAGAGGTAATTTATATATGATACGTTGCTCAGTGCCTAGCATACAGTGAGTATTAATAACTGCTGGCTGTTCTCACTGCTGCCACTATAACCACCACCACCATCACTGTTATCATTATCATCCCCACAATGAAGAGTCACCTTCAGTGCTCTTCATCCACATGTCCAGCTGATTTTCCAATTGTTCCCTCATCGCCTACCCCTTATCCATACACACAGTCGATCCAAAGCAATCTCTTTGCTATTTTTCAAGCTTGCTTTCAGATTACTAAAATATGTCATGGAATGTGGTGTCTGTGTATATAGTCTCCAATGCCCCTTACTGGTTCTAGAGTAAGTGTGAGGTAGGAGGTGGGGCTCAACTCTGGAGGTGGAGCCGAGACACTGGACCAAATTGAGGACTAGCTTAAACACAGATGGGGCAGAAGCAGCTTTCCATAAGACACGCCCACCAGAGTGCCATGCCAGTTTATCATCACCATGGGAACACCCAGGACTTACTGCCCTTGCCATGGCAACAACCCAAGGACCTGGAAGTTACCGCCCTATTTCTAAACATTTCTCCATAATCTGTTCCTTAATTTGCATGTAATTAAAAGTGGGTCTAAATATGACTGCACAACTGCCTCTGAGCTGCTACTCTGGGCACACTCCCTTCAGGGTAGCCCTGCTCAGGAAGGAGCAGTCCCTCTGCTGCTACTGTAACTGATGCTTCAATAAAAGCTGCTGTTTAACACCACTTCTTACCCTTGAATTATTTCCTGGGCAAAGCCAAGAACCCTCTTGGGCTAAGCCCCAGTTGTGGGGCTCGCCTGCCCTGCATCAAGTGTATGTGGGTAAATGGGAAAGGAAGACCCATCTTATCTGAAGCCAGGCTTCCTGGGAGAGCTGAACAGCCCCCTCTAGGTATTCACTCTCCCCCTTGAACCCACTTCTATTACAGCTTAGCTAAAAGCATCTGTTCATCCATCAGTGTATTTTCATAGATCACAGGCTCCTTGAGAGCAGAAAAAAGTGTTTCATTCATTTTAAGTTACCAGGGTCTAAATGTGATATGGCTATCACATATTAGATGCTCTTTAAAACTCTCTGACTTTCTGAATAAATGCGTGACCCCTCCAAAGAAGTCCATCTGCTAATCAGTATGTAGTTTGCTTCATTCTAGAACCACTAAGCCTAGCCTGGAGAGCAGACACAATCTCTTTTCCCTCCTCCTGGATATAACCAGTAATTCTTTTATTCTGTTAGGAGGGAGCACAGCACCCTACATAGATCTCCTCCTTCTTCTCTGACCCTTTATAAATCTTTGCCCTTGGCCTGGGATTTCCACAATCAACCAATTTAACTCACCACGTTCTAGACTGATTCTGAACATCCCAGCACTCCCCTTCAACCATTGCATCTCCAGGCCTTCCCCCATATCCTCCATGAAAGCCCCACCACTGTGGCTGAGTCTGTCTCTCCTTTTGCCATTGATAAAACATGGTGAATCCTTGGAATTATGCAACATTACAGACTATGACAGGCTGGAACTTCTGCTGTTCTGTCTAATTTGGTGCACAGAGTCTGAGAGCTGGAGTGAAGTATGAGCCCGGGAGCACATCTTTTGATCTTAAACAGTCAGAAGGTTGGAATGTATAATGCTATGGAAATAAATGGTGTCAAAACTGTAGGAAATAATATATGGTTCTGGGAATGGGTTTTGTGATCACAGAACACTCACAAAATGTTAAAACAGGCAGTCAACGAGGCTGATTTAGCTGTAGCAGGGGAAGCCTTGGAAGATGAGATAATTTAGAGGAGGAGAGATGAGATTTTTCTCTCTAGGTTTAAAAGACTGAGCCTTTGCCTCTAAGAGACTGGAGGTGACTCCTGACTTCACTTTCTAAGCACCCCAGCTGGTTTGGGGGTCTGATAGCCTCGGGCGTGAGTCTCAATTTCCCTCCTATTACATTTATGACTCATTTAACTAACCATGTTAAGCCTCAGTTTCCTCATCTGTAAAAGAGAAAAAATGATAGGATGTACTTCATAGGGTTATTGTGAGGATGAAATTAAATAAGATGAGGCAGGCGGAATGACTTGCAGAGTGGCCTGGCTGGCACAGACTCATGTGCTAATTAAAAGTTAGCTGTTTTTCCCCCCATTTGGTTGTTTTTACTCATTAACCCCCAATGCAAGGTAAAAATTGTGGGATAGGCTGGGCACGGTGGTTCACGCCTGTAATCCCAGCACTTTGGGAGGCCAAGGCGGGTGGATCACGAGGTCATAAGATCAAGACTATCCTGGCTAACACAGCGAAACCCCTTCTCTACTAAAAATACAAAAAATTAGCTGGGTGTGCTGTCGGGCGCCTGTAGTCCCAGCTACTCGGGAGGCTGAGGCAGGAGAATGACATGAAGCTGGGAGGCGGGGCTTGCAGTGAGCTCAGATGTCGCCACTGCACTCCAGCCTGGGAGACAAAGCAAGACTCCGTCTCAAAAAAAAAAAAAAAAAGTGGGACCCTTCTAATTCATCCCCCAAACCTCACAGCAACAGATACCTAGCTTTTCAAATAAAGAAGTAGAGAAATTTTACAACGGTTCACTTTTCCAGAGACCCTTAATCAATTTTCACAGAGGAAGATGCTTCTGAAACACTCTTAGGAATGATGCTTCCATGTGGGTTCAGAGGCCAGGAATTGGTTCTAGTTGATACTTCTGCTATTTCCTATTGTAGCTTAGAATGAGTCACCAAGCACACTAATAAAAGTAACCACTACAACGACTAGTGTGTATTATGGACTACTTACGCACCAAATAATATGCTTATTGCCTTCTGTAAGCTACAGTATGCCTTTCAACTTCTCAGAATAAGCCATAAGGTTCATTCTTTAATTGTCCCCATGCTATGGAACAGACAAACAAGACAAAGAAAGATTAAGTCATTTGCCCGAGTTTCACCACTCACTGGGACTGGAGATAAACAATGGCAGTCATGCTGTTCCTAGTGGAGACAGCCCAGGTGTTGCAATCAGACAAACCTGGTTCAGATATGGGTCCCACTATTTTTGAGTAAGTTTGGCCAACCTACACCACTTCTCCACATCTCAGTTTTTTTGTCTGTAACATGGAGGCATTCACAGTTATTTCAAAGATTGCTGTAAAGATAATGCAGTGCTTGGGACTCCGTTCACATGTGGTAAATGATGGCTGCAGTTATCAACGCTGCTGCTACTGTTGCTATGGGAAGGTTCTTACTCATCTCCCCGCTAAGTGCTTCTGGATGTCAGCTTGCTGGTTAGTTAGCCTCTCACCAGCATCTCACATCAGCTATTTCTTCTCTCTGCTTATTTTTCTCCTCTAACCTCTAGTTCTGCCTCTATTCTCCATCCATTCATTCATGCATTTATTTATGGGGGATGGGGTCTTGCTCTGTCACCAAGACAGGGGTCCAGTGGTGCAATCATAGCTCACTGCAGCCTCAAACTCCTGGGTCCCAAGTGATCCTCCTGTCTCAGCCTCCTGAGCAGCCAAGATTACAGGTGTGCACCACATTGCCTGGCTAATTTTCTAAATTGTTTGGAGAGAGAGGGTCTTGCTACAATGCCCTGGCTGGTCTCAAACTCCTGGTTCAAGTGATTTTCCTGTCTCTGCCTCCCCAAGTGCTTGGATTACAGGCATAAACCACCTCGCCCAGCTGCTGTCCTTATTCTCAGCACATATATTTCCCTCTGCTATTCACTGGGGAAGTGAAGGTTGCCAGGCATAACCTGTTTCAATTTATCTTCCTTCTCCTTCAAAATGTATCCACATTTACTCTCCATCTTTTTTTCCTTCAGTGTTCTTAGAAGAAAAAAAAATATCTCTGCTCAGTCCAATCAGTACCATAGCTCTCTGGTGCTAGACAATGATGAGCAAAACACAACAGCCTCAAGAACACTCAGATCACCTTTCAATGTGTAAATCCCCGACTGTGCCCCACCATCGTATCCTCTGAGGCCTGTTCTCCAAGACTACAATATACCCAAGCCTCTGCCATCTTCCAAATTCCTTCCCAACTCCTGTCTTTCCTTCAAGCCAGAGGACCATTGATCCCTTGAATCAACCAATGGCTGCTTTGAACAGCTGGGCTCCAGTGTGGCCCATGTGTCTTCTCCATCTGTTTACTCCTAAGACATCCACATTGGAAAGGCTGCTGTTGAGGACATTAATGATGGCACGATTGCCAAACTCAGTGCCATGGGTCCTGACCCTGTTTCCTCAAGCCCTCTGAATTATCCAATACCCCTACCTCTCTCTTGTAACCATCTTACTCTTTGATTTCCATGAGGATGCTGGGCCTTGGTTCTTCTGTGTTCCTTCTGATTACATCATTCTCCTTCACTGTTTCCACACTTACTTTTCACTTATTCTCTGAGCAGGCAGCTTTTTTCCCATCTCTGCCTTTTCTCAGGCCCTTGACTTTTCTTTACCTGATGACAACCTAACCTAATCCACCCTTCAAAGCTCCAGTCTGCATACTACCTCCTCTGAGAAGCCTCTATAAATATCCCTAGCCTATCTAGGCTCATTTATGTTTTAACCGAGATCCAGAACTTACCAAATATGGAGGAAGCCTTATGGGGACAGTTTTGCTCTATTGAGAACATCAGTCCTCATGAGACAAGTGAAACTACAGCATTTATTCTATAATGCTATAATGAACCGTCAGTTATTTGAGGGTATGATAGCGTGTCAACTTTGTACATGTATTCCCAGGCCTAGTATTGTGCCTAGACTATAAGAGACTGTCACTTAAATGTTCAAGAAATTACAAAACACTAACCATATCTCCAACTGAGAATTCTAGACTCTTGAATTAAGACCACATGATTGTTTAGAGTTCTTTAAATATTCTTTGGTGCTGGCTTCAAGGACGGAGATGACTATCAAAGCATGATTGGGCAAAATTAGACAGGGCCAAGAGTGCTCATTGGAAAGTACTGCTGATCTTCAAGTGGATCTTGTCCTTGGGTGGAGACAAGAGGGCCATTAAGTCCAATGTGAATTAAGTCATAGGAGTGAACTTCTGTCTGGTTAGGGCAGGAAACAGCCATGTTGCAAAGGTAGCACAGCAAGCTTTCAAAACAACAGGTCTCGATGATTCCTAATTAGGTTATTTAATTATTGTTTTGTTGTTGTTGTTGTTTGTTTCTTTGTTTTGAGATGGAGTCTTGCTCTGTTGCTAGGCTGGACTATGCAGTGGCATGATATTAGCTCACTGCAACCTCTGCCTCCTGGGTTCAAGCTATTCTCTTGCTCAGCCTCCCAAGTAGCTAGGACTACAGGTGCGTGCCACCACACCCAGCTAATTTTTGTATTTTTAGTAGAGACAGTACTTCACCATGTTGGCCAGAATGGTCTGGATCTCTTGACCTCATAATTCACCTGTCTTGGCCTCCCAAAGTGCTGGGATTACAGGCATGAGCCACCACACCCTAATTATTGTTTTACTTAATACAAATGTAAGTGAAGGGGGACTTTGTATGGAAGCAAAATACTAATTGTTGAACATCTACTGTATGCCAGGCTCTGTCTTAAGCATTGTATTATTTTCTTTCTTTTTTTCTTTTTTTTTAAGACAGGGTCTAGCTCTGTCACCCAGGCTAGAGTGCAGTGGTGCAATCTTGCCTCACTGCAACCTCAACCTCCTGGGCTCAAGCAACCCTCCCACCTCAGCCTCCTGAGTAGCTGGGACTACAAACACACAGCACCACACCTGCCATTTTTTTTTTCTTTCTGTAGAGATTCGGTTCTTCCTCATCTGTTGCCCAGGCTGGTCTCGAACTCCTGGGCTCAAGTGATCTTCCTGCCTTGGCCCTCCAAAATGCTAGGACTACAGGTGTGAGCCACCATGCCCAGCCAGGCATTGCATTTGATTATTTCATTTAAAGTTCAAACAAACCTTGTACTTTATTTCACCATTCCCATTTTGCGGAGAAAAGACTTGCTTAGCAGTTAAGTAACTTGACTACAGTCACATAACTCACAAGTGTGGACCCATCATTCACACCTCATCTACAAGACTCCAAAGTGGAAAGACTCTTGCTCTTTCCACTGTAACCTTCTTGATGAAACAGCTCAACAGACCCTTGTTAAATGTGCTAGGTTCTCAAATGACACAGGATGGCTAGGACTGATCTTCTGTCCACAGACTAAGCAGCTCAGCCCCTTTCTCAAACGCACTGGTGTCTTTTCAAGTAGGTAAGAATATTTTTAATGGGCTCTGCAACCCCCAGTTTATTTTCCTGAGAACGAGGCTTGGAAGACAGGAGAAATAAATGATTCCTAGGCCTAGGATGAAGTTTCCTTTTGGAAGGAAAAAATAATGGTAGGAGGGAGATTCCACCTACATTCTCCCAAGGCCACTGAGTTTGCTACCTGCGTAGTGTGCCATTGCAATTATTTGGGATAGCAGAGCTGTAATATCAATCAATCTCAGTTCGATTGCTTTGCCATGAAATAAAAGCAGGCCAATTTATCAAAATTGAGGCCCTCCACTGAGTTTACATTGCCATTAAACTATCAACAGGAAATCATTAAGGTGAGGCAAGAAACCAACTGGTAAGTGAAATGAAATGAATTTTTTTTTTTCCTCAAACATCCTCGTCTATAACCTCCTTTGTTTGGCTGTCAGCATAGGCAACGTGGGGCTGGGTCTCAGATCTTTGTGTTAATATACAGCTGGTGGTGGAGAGGACTCAGACATACGCATTTGCAATCCAATGGCTGCGCCCAGGTAACTTCGTTCTCTCTCAGCAGGGCAAGCTGCGTGACGATAAATAGGGGGGAAATGTGTATGCGTTTTTGCAATAAAACAGGCTTAATGATTTTGAAGGGGAAGGAGTCTAGGAGACATACAGTAGCAACTTAGGAACAAAATGGAACCATGCAGGGCCAATTAATGTGCAAATATGTGTGTGCTGAACTTGCATTCCATTCATCATGTGGACATGGAAATTGGGCCATTTATCTGTTATATTATGTATGTGACATCTTAGTTTGGTTCTTAAAGGCTGCTTGGGGACAAAGGGCCAGGTGCTTTGCGGCTAGCAGAGGGAATTTCAGATAAATTCTTCAGCTGTCATAAACATTGCTGGGCAGAATTTGGTCAGAAGATAAAGCTCTTTCCTCTACAGGGTTTTTAACATTTCTCAATAGCTCATGTGCCATCTTATTAAAACTGTGTGTGGTGCAGGGAGGGGTGGCATATGCCATGAAAATTTATTGGCACAAACAGCTTGCTGTCATGTTTTCAAAGTCCAGATTTAGCAAACGTTATTCACATATTCACTGTCAATCTGCAGAGAGAAAGGGAACTGGCAAAGCCACTCATTCTCACTGATTCTGTGGGTTTGTCATTCTTTTTGTCTCCTTTTAACCAATATCTCCTCCACAGGTGGGGTTTGTTCTGCTTAAATTACAACTGTTTGTCTCTACTTGGGGGTGGGGGGGAAAGAAAGTCATTTGAGAAGGAAAAGGACCTTAGAGAAGCATTTTCCCAGAGCCACTATTATTTACCTAACAGAACATGCCATGAATATGGATCACGCATTAAATAACGGTGATCGCTTGTTTTGATGAATTGCCATTAGAAATTCAATTAATAAAAGGTTACCTCCCTGCTGTCATGAAAAAAAATATGATGTGGCTGCAGCAATGATAATTCAGCCTTAGGAAAAATGGTAAGGGAAAAAAAAGACTAAAAAAAACTGTTCCATCTGGGAAATGGGAGACTGGAATAAAAAAAGAATGAAGGAAGGAAGACTATTTTTGATCAAAAGTGTTTCTGTACATTAAGCATTCCTACACTTCCTAATTCCCTTCATCTCACTTACCCCCACCATGACCATCTGACCATTCCCCCCACCCCATCATCCTGGTTGATACATTTTGTGTTTTCTCTCTTTTTTCTTGCCAAGTGCCTTCATTTTTTTTTTTTTTTGCCATACAAATTACAACCTGTAAGACGCACCCATCTTCATTGTAGAGCTCTATCAGTTTTATATATGATGGTTACCTCCGTAAATACATCCAGATGAGAGTGTTGGACATTCCCATTAGGTCCCTTTCTGCCCCTACCCAGCCAACGCCTCCCAGAGGTAACCACTATTGCTACTTTTATCATCAGAGATGAATGTTGTCTGTTTATTTTTTATATATAAATAATATATAGAATATATAAATAATATATATGCAGGTGTGTATATGTACATATGTAAATGAAATCATGGAGGGTACATTCTTTTGTTCTGATATTTTTCTTATAATATTATATTACTAAGAGTCATACAGGTTGTGTCATACACCTATAGATAATACTTTTTGATTGCTGTATTGTATTTCATTGCATGAATACACCACTATTGATTGATCTGTTACTCTGTTAATAGACATTTGGTTTGTTTCCAGTGTTTGGGTATGGTAAATAAATCCTTTATGGGAATTCTTGCATGTGTTGTTTTGGTGGACATAAGCACCGTTTCTCTTGGGCATACAAGTAGAAGTGGAATTGTTGGATTTTTAAACATTATTTCACCTATGTAGGAACTACTTCAACTCCTCAGACCTCCTTTTTTCAATTGGTAAAACGAGGATAAGAAATATCTTGTGAACAGCCGGGCGCGGTGGCTCATGCCTGTAATCCCATCACTTTGGGAGGCCGAGGCGGGCAGATCACGAGGTGGTCAAGAGATAGAGACCATCCTGGCCAACATGGTGAAACCCCATCTCTACTAAAAACACAAAAATTAGCTGGGCATGGTGGCACGCACCTGTACTCCCAGCTACTTGGGAGGCTGAGGCAGGAGAATCGCTTGAACCTGGGAGGCGGAGGTTGCAGTGAGCCGAGATTGTGCCACTGTACTCCAGCCTGGTGACAGGGAGAGTCCCCATCTAAAAATATATACATATAAATCTTGTGAAGTTTAAAAGGGGCAACATGATCGTTTTCTTGTTGGATGATTGTTTTAAACTGCCAAATAAGATGCAGATATAAGAATGTGTCTGGGGAAACGAAGAAAGATGGAAGATCATAGGAAACATACGGCTGTCTCGGGTGATGACCACAGAGAAACAGGACATATTCAGGTATGCTCCAGAAAGCGCAATCAGTCCTTCATGACTGGCAGAACTAATATTTACTGAACACGCACTGTTTACCAGGCCATAATCTGGGTGGGTTACATGGCATGGCATTTTGTACCCTGCCAGACATGGTTATGAATTCCAACTCTATACCTCATTAGTTGAACAGCACTAGGAAAGTTACTCAGCCTTTCTAAGTCCCAGTTTACTCTTCTGTAAAATAGGGATCATCATAGCCTATACATCACAAAATTTTTTTAAGGATTTTATATAACGATGCGTGCAGTGCAATTATAAATAAATGGTGCATCAGAGATGCTAAATACACAGAAACTGGTATTCCCATGACAGCAAACCACCAGAGGAAACACTGCCATTGCCATTTTAATGCTCTCGACAGCCTCATAGGATGCATATTGCTATTCCTATTCCAAAAATGAGGAAACAAAATTTGTGTTGTTTAATAACTCACTCGAGTGACTGGTCACAAGATCATGGGGACATAGGTGACAGTGGGGGCTGCTCATCTCTGCCCTATCCTTGTGCTTCCCAAATCCCTGCCTCACTAGGCATCTGAAATCACTCACACTATGAATGCATCACAGCTCCGGGAAAACCTTTGCACACCAAGTTAGTGTATCCGAGGATGCAGACATTTGAACGGGAATGGATACTTGTGGATAATGATCTCCTCTTAGGTGTTTCCAGAATCCTGCGAGAATCTGCCTCCACAAGCTTTATTCTATTTTACCCTACTAACGACTGTGTGACGGATCAAAGGGAGATATAACTATCCCCATGGTGTACCTGAGGAAAGTGAATAGGCACAGTTAACCCATTTATGCCTGAGGTTGCAATTTCTTGAATTTGAAAAATCAGACTTTGGTGATGACCTCATTGAGCAGTAGGATATAAATAACTCCACATGCTTAGGGTTCCAATAATGCAACACTGGGCGTCACACAGAGCCCTGGGCTCCCGGGACCTGGGTCAGTGTTCTTTGCTTTAACCACACAGTGGCTCAGGAGTGAGAGTGACCGGCTCTATCGTGCTGGGCATATTTTGCAGGAGCCCATTATATTACAACATGGACAATTTCCAATGGGTGGTCACCTTGCTGCTGACTTCTGACCAGCTTCGTTTTTTATTCTTTACCTATGTTGTCAGCATCCACCACAATTCCTTTCATGCCTTGGAGACTGAGTAGAAAAAGAAAAACAGGTTGGGCATGGTGGCTCACACCTATAATCCCCGCAATTTAGGAGGCTGAGGTGGGCAGATCACTTGAGGCCAGGAGTTTGAGACCAGCTTGGTCAACATGGTGAAACCCTGTCTCTACTAAAAATACAAAAATTAGCCAGGCGTGGTGGTGCACACCTGTAATCCCAGCCACTCAGGAGGCCGAGGCAGGAGAATCACTTGAACCCAGGAGGCGGAGGTTGCAGTGAGCTGACATCATGCCACTGCACTCCAGCCTGGGCAACAGAGTGAGACTCTGTCCCAAAAATAAAATAAAATAAAGGAAAAAAATATACAAAGAAAAGCCAAAAGAGAAGGAATGGGGAAACTATATAATAGAGACAGTGGAGGTCTCATTGGCAGAGCCAGGGCTTTGTCTGAGCTGGGCTAGAATCATGATGTATCTGTCGAGAAACAGACGCTGAAGTCACCCTGCACCATCTTTACCATGCACACTCCATGAAGAGCAGTGCGGTGACCTGGGCACCCCAAAACCCAGCAGCACAGAAACCACTCAACTGAAAACACACCATCCAAGCCACCAGGAAATGAAACACGGAAGAATCATTGCTAGAATGCTCATTACACTCCATCACAAAAGAAACCCACTTCAAACTATCTTCTAAAGGGACAGAAAAACCACGTTTCCTACCTCAGCTTTGCCTGTAGCCTGACTTGCCGAAACCTGCAAGTTAAACAAAAAAAGACATTAGTATTGATTCAACAAGAAGGTAATTGGATTAATTGTCTTTTTAAAGGAACTGGCATCAATAATTTGTTATGACCCGAGGGGACAAGGTTGCAACACACACCACACACACACACATGCATTTTCTTCCACCAAGCACAGCAACATGATTTGTTTATCCAGCCCTGTTAATAAGGTGAATAGGATAATTAGTATTTTCAACATATTATAACAATCTTGTCAAGAAAAAAATAAGTGGGGAGGGCTGTGAGCAATGTCCGTGTACTGATAATGATTAAATAAACACTGAAAAAGAAAACAAAGGCACTGAAGACATTTTTAATGTGTTTTTTTCCTTCCCTTAAAGTTTCAAGTCAGTGTTATGAGAAACACCAGGTAAAAGCTACAATGACAGCAACAGCAGCAGCTTCATGTTTGCAAAATTCCTCAAAATATTGTGAAATAGAGTTGTGCCAGGAATGGTCCCAAGTTGTTTATATATTTTATCTCATTTAAACCCTTGAATAACTTTTATGACCCCATTTCGTAAATGAAAATATTGGGGTTTGTACAAGTTAGGTAACTTTTCCAAAGTCGGGATGTTATTAAGCATAAGAAATTAGATTTAAACCCAACATAAAGTCAGGTAGATGTTCAGCCTCCTATCTACAAGCCTACTGTATATCAAAGGATTTGGTGTAGACACCTCCCAACATCGTTCATCTATGCCTAGAAAGGGTCTCCTATCTACAGATCAGATCTTCTTCTCTGTGTGATAACTCTTAAGAAGCTTTCTATCTTACAACTTCTCTTATACCTGGATGACTTGGCCAACCTCAGCCATATTGTCACATCTGACTACTTGGACTGAGCTATGTCCCCAAAATTCATATAATGAAGCCCTAACCCCCAATGTGATTGTATTTGGAGACTGGACCTTTGGAAAATAATTAAGTTTAGATGATGTCATGAAGGTAGGCCCTCATGATGGGATTAGTGCCCATCAAAGAAGAGACAGCTGCCTGGGCACAATGCCTCATGCCTATAATCCCAGAACTTTGGGAGGCAGAGGTAGGTGGATCATGTGAGGTCAGGAGTTCGAGACCAGCTTGGCCAACATGGTGAAACCCCATCCCTACTAAAAACACAAAAAAATTAGCTGGGCATGGTGGTGTGCACCTGTAATCGCAGCTACTCGGAAGGCTGAGGCAGGAGAATCCCTTGAACCGGGGAGGCAGAGGTTGCATTGAACGGAGATTGCGCCACTGCACTCCAGCCTGGGCAACAAGAATGAAACTCCGTCTTAAAAAAATGAAACATAAAAAAGGAGAGAGAGTAGAGAACTTACTTTCTTTCTCTCTCTCCCTCTCTCCCTCTCTCTCTCTCTCCTCCTGCACACAGGAAAGGCCACATGAAGACACAGCAAGAAGGCAGCCACCTACAACCCAATGAGCAGACCCTTTTCTCATACAGAGTCTGCTGGTACCTTCATCTTGAACTCTCAGACTCCAGAGTATGAGAAATATATTCCTGTTGGTTAAGCTGCAGTCCATGGTGTTTTATTATGGCAGCCCAGGCTAAGACAACAGACCAATACCAGCTCACAAATGTGAATCCAACAAAAGACTTAAGAACGAATGACTTCCTGAGTTAGCTGACCAGCCCCTGCAGCTCCCACTGACCTGGCTTTGGCACCACCTCTCCCACACTCACTCCCAAGGCATCAGATGAGGAGCTCAGGCAGAGCTCACTGTCCATGGAGCAGCTTTCATGCACCATTAGCCCTCTAAACAGGAGACCAGACTTCAGACTGACCTCAGCCAAGAAAGTCCATGAGCTGTGGCTGAAGGCTTGCCAAGCCATGAATCCAGGGCCCAGCCATGGGGAAACTCATGGTGTGATGGATGTCAGAGTTTGGAACCTTCCCTCCCCTCCCTCATTCCTGGAGCCCGTTCAGGACTGGGAAAGTAGCTGACTCCACGGTGATCAGCCACATCCGTAAAGCACAAGCACACAAGATCCCTGGGCTACATTATCTCACGTGAATGTGTATATTTCTCTGCTGAAAACCAACAGGAATATGTCAGGGAAATATGATATTCAACAGCTATGAGCCTTGGGCAGAACTACCCTCTCTGCTTCACTAAGCTCCATGGGCAAAAGAGTTTTCAGCTGACTACTCTGATGTCCCCCAAGTCATACTTTTGGTGTTTCCTAACCTTGTGTCATTTACATCATCAAGCCCCTTTTATTCCCCTCTATTAGGGGGAAGCCACTTCTTGCATCTACCTTAGGGAAATACAAACATAAAAAGGCATACACATAGCTGTTCATTGTGGCATTGATCTGACAGAAATACATTTTTTAAAAAGTATAATGACTAAAGTACAGGGTTTGAATATTCAACCACCTATAGCGGGAGAGACAGTAGGGAGTGGCAGGGCCTGTGGGGTAACTAATGATTGCCCACTAGCTAAAGCCATTTGCGTTTCAGTTTTTCCCAGGCAAAACACGGTTCTAGCCAAACAAAAAACACATACATGATCTGAATGTGGCTGTTGGACTTCCAGTTTCTGATCTTTTAAGCCAAGTCAATTATGATCCATCCATATTATAAACTATCATACAGCTTGGGGAAGATTCTTATATGCTGACATTAAAAACTCTACAGCATATATTGTTAATGAAAAACGAAACATTCAGATAAGTGTACATAAGCTACCATTTTCTAAAAAAAGAAAAAAAAAATTCAAGTATGTATACATCATCCATCTCTCCCTCACCACACACACAATAGATGCATATGTGAAAAATGTATCAAAGGAGATACATCAAACTGACAAAAGGTTTACTCCTGAGCAAACTGGAACTTGACTGGGATCCAAAGGGTGAAGAAAAGTCAATGGCAACTTTCTCTTTTCCTGAATTGTTTAAGATGTTTACATTGATAATGTATCCACTTGTAAAATTAAATATATGTTTAAACCAGGATAAAAAATAAAGCTTCGTACCACTTTAGCGTTAACAAGAGACCTTGTCTTTGCTGCTGTGAATAGTGTTGTTGTCATGTACTTCGCAGGGATATCGATGGAGCTGGAGGCCATTATCCTTAGCAAACTAACACAGCAACAGAAAACCAAATACTGCATATCCGCACCTAGAAGTGGGAGCTAAATGATGAGAGCACATGGACACATAGAAAGGAACAATACACACTGGGGCCTTCTGGAGGGTGGAAGGTGAAAGGAGGGGGAGGATCACGAAAAATAATGGGCACTAGGCTTAATACCTGCGGGATGAAATCATCTGTACAACAAACCCCCATGACACAAGTTTACCTTTGTAACCTGCAATATGTACCTCTGAACTTAAAAGTTAAAAGAAATTCACAAAAAAATTGGAAAGAAAGAGACCTTGTGGAAATCTTGGCTATTTTTTTCTTATTAAAGAGGAGACTAAAAAGAACTCTCTCAAACATTCACATATGAGGGCACAGTAGAAGGTAAGGCATATAGTGATGCAATAGGGAGTGGTACGACTTGTGGCCAACTAGAGGTAAACTATATCGCATTAATCATTTTACCAATCAGCTAAATATATGAAACAAGGGGTAAACTTTACTGAGGCCCCTCTAGGTATCTAGAACCCTCTCTACGCTGCATTCAGAGTGGATTTCATAGTCAAAATTATATTAGATTCAGAGACTCCCTTTTAAGGCAGGTAGTATTCATGAATGTGCACCCACAGACCTCAGGGTTTGTCACGACCCACTGTGGCTGGACTGCACGCTGGGCAAGCCAGACCATACCGCAGAGGCCTGCTGGAGGATGGAGGGCTCTTTAAGGGTTGCTGATGCCAGCTTCAGCCATGGGCTTTTATCAAGCCATCAGCAGTCATCAGAGTGTCTGCAGTGGGGGGCTGATATGATTAGAGCCGTGTTTGAGGCGGGCCATTCTGTGGACCAGCGCAGGGTGCAAAAGGGATGTGGGAAACTTCCAGCAGGACTCTCTTGAAAGCTTTGTTCCAGCTATTTCCCATCCCTTTAATCATTTCCCTTCCTCTCCTTCGGTTTCTCTGCATGTGTTTGAAATCGCAAAGGCCGACATTAAGGGTTTCCTTCTCACTTGTGCTAGGAACTCAGTGGACGTGATTCCTTTTCAACTGAGATTGGAGACATAAAGAGCCTTTCCCAAGGCCACACCACGGACTTTCAGGGGCCGGGTCTGAACTCAGGTCAAACTCCAAAGCTGCCTTTGAGACCCAGGCAGGGATTCTGCCACATGATGGAGACCTGGATTCCCTCCTGGGACTCCCACACGTCAGGAGATGTCCGGACTGAGTTAACGGACAGAGGGGAAGATCACTGTCCAGTCACAGCCACCTGTTCTCCTTGAACCCCTTCTGAGATGCCCAAACACTGTCTGGGGCTCTGATGCTGCAAACCAGTCTGTGGTGGGTGCCTTCCATGCTGAACAGCGTGGGGCTACCCTGTATAACTTTTGCAGGGTCATGTTAGGTCTCTTTCGGAAACATGACACAAAAACAACTCAAAATGGCTCAAGCACAGGAAGGAATTTATCAGCTCATTCAAGGGATAGAGCTCACTTTAAATGGATCCAGATAAGGATCAAAGAGATTTAATTACTTCCCTGGCAAGCAGTAGAGCTGTAAACTGAACCCGGTCTCTATCATCCTAGACAGCGCTCCCTGCACAGCTCTGCAATGCTCCCATCCAAAAACCCTGACACGCAGTGGGTGACTATCTTCTATTCCCTGGCTGGACATTATCCCTTCCCCTCTCACTGATTGATGCAGGTCACCCCATCCCTGCCTCCAGTATTTACAGTAGGGATGGCTGTGCCAATGGTGCTACAAGTGGCCCGCCAGGCAGCAAGACTGAATAATCACACACCTCCCTCAAGTGCCATCCTGGTAGGCCTCCAGATTTCCCTCCCCACCAGCAAATGACACACCACGGTGCCGGACCGGGAAGCCTTTAACTGTGACGTCAGTGCATCTTAACTTAAACTGGCATTCCAGGTAAACACGAGGATCCGTGGCAGCATTTGGGTGATTACTTCTGTTGCTAGTCATTCACATGAAAATCTTAGATCCCCAAACCCTGAAGGAGTCTAGCAGGTCGTCTTTGCCAGACTGTCTATGGCTTAGATGGAACTGACTTATGGAATGGTCTGACACCAGCGTATGAAATGAATGACACACATGTGGAGGTTTTTGAGCTGTAAGGACACCTCGGCCAGACACAGAGAATGGCCGTCACTCTCAGGCCTGAGAATTCCTGTCCTCTCAAGTCCAACTCAGTGTAAAACTTTAATCTCACATACAGTATAAGATGCAGCTCCTCCATTCCCCCACCAGGCAGCAACCAGAAGGACTAACTGGGGAGAATGCATGGTCTTTTCTTTCCTGACCTCTTTCCCCTTTGGTTTTCTGGTTTCATCTGTTCTGCCATTGCGTCTAAGAAGATGGGTTCAAGAGAAAGGGCAACAACATCCTTCGCACTTTGCAACAAATGAAATCATCCGCTAATGCCTCTGGTGATCAAGTGAATTCCAACAGCAACAAATGCCCTGTGTATGAAAGATGTCCAAATGCTGGCACCGTCATGGGGCATGGGTGGATTTGGGGGAGTCCTATGGGTGAAGGCTGCTTATGTTCGTCAAGGATATCTAAGCTACAGTTGCAAATAGAACCAAATGCATAACAGCTCAACACAATGGACATTCATTCCTTTCTCATGTAGGAGTCCCAGGTGGGAGAGCAAATTGAATAACAGATCTCTTCCACAGGAATATTCAGAAAATCAGAGTGAAAGAGGCTCTGCTATGCTTAAGGTGTGGCTTCCAAAGCCACCATCATCATCTTTGTCCCAATCCGACAGGAGGAGAATGAGTAGTGGTTTTTAGAGACCACACCCAGAAGCAGCATGCATCATTCCAGCTCACATTCAATTGTCTAGAGCTCAGTCACATAGTCACCTGTGTGGCAGGGGGGTGTAAGCATGTAGTCAACCGTGTATCAAAGGGGAGAAGATGGTTTTGGTGAACAGACCCAGCTGGCTGCCCACACATCCCCAGTGAAGCACTACTTTGTACAAGATCCTCCTACATGGTTCCATGATAGGAAATCCACTTCTGCTCAACCTCTCCCAAACTCTCCTGGTGATAGAATGCTGGCAGTGTGACTCCATCTCTTGACACTGAGATTGTTCACCTTGCAGCTGGTTCTCTCTGGTACACCAGCCACAAAGCTCAAACCCAGTTTCTGTTTGGTATCCCTTTAGCCTTCAGGAAACTCAGGTCCTCACCTAGCCACAAAAAGTGAGAGCAAAGCAGAGAATGAAGCTTTCTCTCTCCTCCATTCTTTTTATCTCCACCTGCACAAATAAGCCCAGAAGAACGACCATCAAAGATGCTGCGTGAGTAGATCAGGGCCTCTTTTTGCTGGCCTCCCATTATCTACAAGAGGAGCCCTGGAGCTTGGCTTTTTTCATGATGTTGTGGAGAAGGACGTTGACCCATGACTCATTCTTCTCTCTCTTCTTGAATCCTCTCTGATCTTCTGCTTATATAGACTAGTGGACACTAGAAATAGCACAATTGCCTTGTCCTCTTTTAGCCCTGGGGAGGTATCTGAACCTCACTATTTTGGAGCTTATCATGCATAGCTTATCTCTGCAGGCAACTTTGCGTCCTAATGATCCATTTGGGGATAACAGGAAACACTGCATTCCCCTTCTCCTCTACACAGCCACCTTGACAAATGGGAGCAAGCAACAGGTTGTGAGTTTCTTAAACAAACTGAGTCAACTCTTTTCTTGAACCAATTTGAATCTCTAGACTGTTTTCAGAGGCACAAACAGAAAACCTTATAGTCCTATTGTCAAAAAGTGGTGAAGTAGGCCAGGCGCGGTGGCTCACGTCTGTAATCCCAGCACTTTGGGAGGTGGAGGCGGGTGGATCACGAGGTCTCCTGACCAGCCTGACCAACATGGTGAGACCCCTTCTCTGCTAAAAATACAAAAATTAGCTTGGCATGGTGGCATGCGTCTGTAATTCCAGCTACTCAGGAGGCTGAGGCAGGAGAGTCACTTGAATCCAGGAGGCGGAGGTTGCAGTGAGTTGAGATCATGCCACTGCACTCCAGCCTGGGCGACAGAGTGAGACTCCATCAAAAAAAAAAAGAAATGCTGACAGTGTCCACTACTGTCTACTGGGCTGCTCTCTGGGCACCCACAGCTGAAATGTCAGAATTCTGACTATCCTAAGATAGCCTTGTTGCAGAGGCTACATCTAGGTGCTTTGGGATCAGTCCCAGGGGAGCCCAGGCTTCCAGTCTTCCTGACCAATGTGCCAGTCAACTGAATTTCACCAAGAAACCTGAGTCAACTCATGCCCAGCAGGCGCTGCCTAGATTCCTGACCCACAGTATCTTGAGGTATAATAAACGGTTACTAAGTTTTAGGGATATTCTGTTACATGACCATAGATGATGACAAGTGACTTAGCCTCTCTGATTCCATAATTTTATACCTGTAAAATGGAAATAACATTTTATAAGACTGCTGTAAGAAGCAAAACAGTATGTTCAAGGTGCCTGGCATGGTTGCTGGCCAATGGTAGGCAGAGTTTTATCCTCCCTGTCACAAAACCCTGGGCACCTATGCTGTTCTTTGTGATTTTCCACTGTAAACTTTCTTCCTTTGCTGGCAAGTGATTTTCAGAAACTTCAACTTGATCTCCAGCTGGTAGAATGTGTAAGGATTGCTCCGGAGTCAAAAATGCCTGATCTTTATATGTCCTTACTCTACCATGGGAAAGTTACCTTACCTGTCTGAGGCTCAGTTTCCTTATTTAAAAAGGGACACAAAAATCTTTCTTGCTGTTTTATGTATATTCAATGGGAACATCTGGCTTAGAGTTGGAGATTGAGAATGGATGGCTGTGGTTTTGTGAGTTCAGGGTAATCACTGTAACAGTAGCAGAAGTCCTAACATCCGATATTATGAGCCCTACCACATTCAACAGAGCCACTTGCAAACAGCCCACCTACAGGGTTGTTTTTGTTTTTGTTTTTGTTTGTGAGACAGAGTCTCGCTGTGTCGCCCAGGCTGGAGTGCCGTGGCGTGATCTCGGCTCACTGTAACCTCCACCTCCCAGGTTCAAGCCATTCTTATGCCTCAGTCTCCCAAGTAGCTGGGACCACAGACACCCATAATCATGCCTGGCTAATTTCTGTATTTTTAGTAGAGATGGGGTTTCACCATGCAGGCTTGAACTCCTGACCTCATGTGATCTGCCCACCTCAACTTCCCAAAGTGCTGGGATTACAGGCGTGAGCCACCAGACCCGGCCCCAAAGGGGTATTTCTGAAGTAGGCAGCTTCCCCTCTCCCTATCTCTTTCTCTTCTATTCTGGCCTGGGACTTGGTTCCAGCCACTGAGCCGCCAGAACTCATCTTAAATTTTAACCATAAGTGTAAAAAAGGAAAGAGCCCATTCATGGATGATATTCATCTCTCTACCTCCCTCCCCATCTCCTACCAAATTCTGCAGGCTCCAGACATGTCCAATGAATAAATGTCTCTTAAAATTCTTCTAGAAAACGCACAAGGTTTCTCTTAATAACTCTCACTGTCAGGAATGAAATATTTACATGCACTTGCTTCAAAATTCTGGCAGCTTGTAACCTAAGAATAGTTTTACTTATGGTGCTCGGCAACTGCCTTAGGTCTATCTTGCAGACGATTTTGAGAGGAGCAAGAGGCAGAAGAGAGGAAAGGAAAAGTCACAGGGGAGGGAGGGACTCATCAGCGAGGGCCTGGCAAATCCCTGTCCTTGGTTTGCCCTTGAAGTTGGTCTATTAAGGAAGGTCAAAGCAGTCACAGTGCCGGTTTACAGGGAGTCTGAGCTGTGACAAGCCCATCAGTCACCCTGACACATGGTAGAAAACACGGGGAGATTGCAAACATTATCTGAAGCTTAATTATGATTAAGGGAGGAGGCTGGGTTGGTGTGAGAAGTGGGTGCCGAGGCTCTCTGGGCCCTTCCCATTGTAACCTGCAATCTTTGGGGTAAGGTGTCACCATCCTTCTAAAGAGCCCCTGGTTACTTTCTGCGGCTAGGTGCAAGGTTAGAAAAAGCTCCTAAGAGGGAGCCTTTAGCTTGCCAAATTTAGCTTGGCAATGTGGAAATACAGACAAAGATCCTTAAAAACCCTCCTTTCCACTGACCTCATACCTCTGCTTGTGGAAGTCTCTTCTACATATTGGAAATACCACAAAAAGCTTATAGCACAAAATGATATTTTGTAACATTTCTTTTTTTATTTTTTGAGACAGGGTCTCACTTTGTCACCCAGGCTGGAGTACGGTAGCGCAAATCCAGCTGACTGCAACCGCTGCTTCCCAGGCTCAAGGGATCCTCCCACCTCAGCCTCCCCAGTTAACTGGGACTACAGGCACTCACCACCATGCCTGGCTAAGTTTTGTGCGGTTCTTTTTTTTGTTTTTTTTTTCCTTGGTAGAGACAGGGTTTCTCTATATTGCCCAGGCTGGTCTTGAACCCCTGGGCTCAAGTGTTCTGCCTGTCTTGGCCTCCCAAAATGCTGGGAACATTTTCTATAATGGGAAAAATAGGTAACAACCTAGCTGTCCAACAACAGGGGATTCACTCAGTGTACTGGGGAGATTTGGCAATGTCTGGAGGCATATTTGGCTGTCACAGCCAGAGGTGGGAGGTTATTACAGGCCCAGGTCATTTTATTGCACTTCATTTTATTATACTTCACAGACACTGCTTGCTTTTTAATCAATTAAAGCTTTATGGCAACCCCGTGTCAAACAAGTCTATCAGTGCCATTTTCCGAACAGTGTGTGTATACCTCAGGTCTCTGTGTCACATTTTGGTAATACCTGCAATATTTAAAAATTTTTCATGATTATTACATCTGTTACAGTTATCTGTGATCAGTGATCTTTGATATTGCTATTGTAATTGTTTTGGAGTGCTGTGAACTTCTCCCATAGGATGGGAGGTTTAACTGATAAATGTAGTGTGCGTTCTGACTATTTCGCCAACCAGCTGTTCCCCATCTTTCCCTCTCTCCTCAGGTCTCCCTATTCTCTGAGACACAATAATACTGAAATCAGGTCAGTGAATAATCCTACCATGACCTTTAAGTGTTCAAGTGAAAGAAAGAGTCACATGTTTCTCACCTTGAATCAAAAGCTAATGATTAAACTTTGTGAGAAAAGTATGTCAAAAGCAAAGACAGGCCAAAAGCTAGGCCTCTTCCCCCAAACAGTTATCCATGTTGTGGATGCAAAAGAAAAGTTACTAAAGGAAATTAAAATTGCTACTCCAGTGAACACAGGAATGATAAGAAAGTGAAACAGCCTTGCTGCTGATATGGACAAAGTTTCAGTGGTCTGGATAGATCAAATGAGCCACAACATTCCCTTAAGCCAAAGCCTAACCCAGAGCAAGACCCTAACTCTCTTCAATTCTATCAAGGCTGAGAATGGTAGGAAGCTGCAGAAGAAAAGCTTGAAGGTAGCAGAGCCTGGCTCATGAGGTTTAAGAAAAGAAACCATCTCTATAACATAAAAATGCAAGGTGAAGCAGCAAGTCCTAAAGCTCCAGCAAGTTATCCAGAAGATCTGGCTAAGATTATATATATATATACACATACACACACACACACACATATATATGAATGAGAGATGTTGGTCAAAATGCACAAACTTTCAGTTACGTAGGATAAGCTCTGAGGATCTCATTAATGCATAGTCTTGTGATGACAATGAACAATACTGTGCTATATACTTGAACTTTCTGAAGAAGTTGATCTTATGTGTTCTCACCAAGCACACACAAATCATAACATTATATATATATAATATAACGGTTTTCCCTATATATATATGTGTGTGTGTGTGTGTGTGTGTGTGTGTATATATATATATATAGAGAGAGAGAGAGAGAGAGAGAATACCATAAAGACTCCTGGAAAAAAATTTAGAAACAATAAACAAATTCAGTAAATTTGCAGGATACAAAATCCACATACAAAAATCAGTTACATTTCTATACACAAAGAATGAACTACTGGAAAGAAAATTAGGAAAGTAATCTTATTGACAATAGCAAAAAAAAAAAAGAATAACATACATAGGAATAAACTTAACCAAAGAGTTGAAAGACGTGTACATTAAACATTAATAAACATTAATAAAATATTGATGAAGGAAACTTAAGACAAATAAATACAAAGACATCCGATATTCATGGATAGGATTAATAAATATTGTTAAAATGTCCATACAACCCAAAGTGATCTACAGTCAGTATGATCCCTATCAAAATTCCAAGGAAATTCTGAAGAAATAGAAAAAACAACCCTAAAATTCATAAAGACCTACAAAAATCCCCTAATAGCTATAATAATTTTGAGCAAGAAGAACAAAGTTGAAGGCATCACATATGTTCTGATTTCGAAATACAGTACAAAGGAACAGTAACCAAAACAGTATAGTAGTGGCAAAAAACAGACATAAAGACCAATGGAACAGAATAGAGAGCCTAGAAATAAGTTCAGCCATCTATAGTCAACTGATCTTCAGCAAGAATGCCAAGAACACACAATGTGGAAAGAACAGTCTCTTCGATAAATGGTATGGGGAAAACTGGATATCCACAGGCAAAAGAACATAATTGAATCCTTATCTCACACTATATACAATAACCTACTCAAAATGGATTAAAGACTCAAACATAAGACTTGAACCATATGGTTACCAAAAGAAAACAAAGTGGAAAACCTTCTTGACACTGGTCTGCGTCGTGAATTTTTTAATGTAACACCAAAAACACAGATAACAAAAGCAAAAATGAACAAGTAGGCTTTCATCAAACTAAAAATCTTCTGCACAGCAAAGGAAACAATCAGAACAAAATAGCAACCTACAGAATGGGAGAAAATGCTTCTAAACTATATATCTAATAAGGGGATAATATTCAAAATATATGAGGCACTCAAACAACTCAACAGCAGAAATAAACACACATACAATTACAAAATGAACAAAGGATTTGAACAGACATTTTTCCAAAGAAGATGTACAAATAGCCAACAGGCTTATGAAAAGGTGCTCAATATGACTAATTATTGGGGCAATGCAAATCAAAACCACAATGAGGTATCACCTCACACTTGTTAGGCTGGGTTACCAAAAAGTCAAAAGATAGCAAGTGTTGGTGAGGATATGGAGAAAAGAGTACCCTTCTACATTGTTGGTGGGAATGTAAATTGATACAGCCATTATGGAAAGCAGTATGGAGGTTCCAAAAAAAAAACTAGAACTATCATATGATCCAGCAATCCTTCTGAGTACATATCCAAAGGAAATAAAATTAGTATCTCAAAGATATGTGCACCCCCATGTTCGCTGCAGCATTACTCACTACAGCAAAGTATGGAAACAACCTAGGTCTCCACTACCAGATGAACGAAGATAATGTGGCGTGCATGTGTGTGTGTGTGTGTGTGTGTGTGTGTGTGTGTGCATCTGTGTTTGTGTGTGGGGGGGTAAAATAGGTATAAACATATAAACACCATTATTCAGCCTTAAAGGAAATCCTACCATTTGCAACAACATGGAGGAAGCTGGAGGACATTATGCTAAATGAAATAAGCCAGAGACACAAAGATAAATACTACATGATTTCACTTATACATGGGATCTAAAAGAGTTTAACTCACAAAAGCGGAGACTAGAATGATGGTTGCCAGACACTGGAAGCGAGAAGAAATAGCGAGATGTTGGTCAAAACACACAAAGTTTCAGTTACGCAGGATAAGTTCTAAGGATCTCAATAATGCACAGTCTTGTGATGACGATGAACAATACTGTACTATATACTTGATATTTCTGAAGAAGTTGATCTTACGTGTTCTCACCAGGCACACTCAAATCATAACTATGTGAGGTGACAGATATGATCATTAGCTTGATTGTGGTAAGCGTTTCCCAATACACGTGCATATCAAAACATATTGTTAATCTTAAAGAATACAGTTCTTCTTTCTCAAGTCTGCCTCAATAAAGCTGGCAAAAATTAAAAACAGAAACTTAGCTGCTATTATATGATCAAACATAGTCAATAAGGGATTAGTTTGTAATTAAAACACAAAATAATCATAGCATTTTAAGCCAGAATTTGGCTGGGTGCAGTGGCACATGCCTGCAATTTCAGCACTTTGGGAAGCCGGGTGGTGGGGGACAATTGCTTGAGGCCAGGAGTTCAAGGCTGCAGCGAGTTATGATTGAACCGCTATACTCCAGCCTGGGTGACAGAGGGAGACCCTGTCTCAAAGAAAAGAAAAGCCAGAATTTGAAATGCAGCAGGCTTAGCTAGGGTACCACCCTGCCTCTCTGTCCCCCACACCTCCCTCGTCTACAGGACTTCACAAGCTGAACTCTGTTGAGCTAGACCAGGCCAAGCTGGGCTGTCTTTTCTGAGGGCTCATTCAAACCATCATTCATCCAAGGAAAGGATGCTTGTTGCCACAGACAAAAAGAAAGGCATGTAACCATCAAGAGAGACCTCCAAGTCAGGTTCTGTGTCCTCAGGTGCAGCTGGATGGTCCAGTGATTAGATTACCTGGCTGGGGCCTGGGTCTGACTCAGGCTGAGACCAGACCTGGCTCCTCAAGCCCAGGGAACATGGGGGCAGGTCAGGCCATGCCCAGGGCAGGACTCCAACATGCTCACCAAGCTTTGCTTTGTTTTCTACTCTCTTTTGGGAAATTTAACTGTGCAGTCTCTTCTGACTTTCCATAATTTCCCCTGGCCGTTCTCAGGAGGTGAGGCTTGTCTGGCTGGAAGACCCGGGAGCTGTTCAACTCCAGGATATCAAATGCTACCTGGCATTGAAATGCAAGGCTGAGGCTCCAACCTTCACCCCAAGAAGCCCACTCCCTCCTTGCTCTGCCCCTATTCAGCTTGCACCCCCTTACTGGCTGCCTCCTTTCTCTACACAAGAGATAATTCCAATATCCACAGTCTCTTTTCCTAGGGCTAGTCTGATCTGTAAACATATAATTCTATTACAGTATAATGAGCGTTGTAACCAAGGGACCTGCAGTGAAAAGTCTTCTGCACTCAGAGAGAAGGAAGTGACTCAGAGCGTAAGGCACAGACAAACCGGCCCTAGAGGAGGGGCAGTAGTGCAAAGTCTTGCAGGATGGGTAAGAGACTGCTGGCAGGGGAAAGGTGATCCTCCACCCATATCCCAAATCCCTTTTTTTTCCCTTAGAGATGGAGTTTTGCTCTGTCACCCAGGCTGGAGAGCAGTGGTACAATCATAACTCACTGCAGCCTCAAACTCCTGGGCTCAAGTGATCCTCCCTCCTCAGCCTCCCAAAGTGCTGGGAGTATGGGTATGAGCCACCATACCCAACTGCATAACCCCTTTTACAAATCCAGTATATTAATCACCCCCCTCCACCCCTAGCCAAGCTGCATCAAGCATTGGTTGATCAGGACTCTCAGCTGCCATCTTTTCTGCAGAATCGTGCCTTGCCCAAAGGTGCCACAACATTTATGCATTGACCTCCACCCAGAGCCAGCCTGCAGTCCATGGCTGGCTGAGACGATGGTATAAAGGTGCCCTTTGCATGCTTCAGGGTGTTCAAGCTCCCTGGACCTATCCACATTCAGAGCCTCCCATAGCATCGGGCTGGGGCTCAACTTCAAATAAACCACATCTTTGCTGCCTCATCTTCCTTCCCTCACCTCTAGACAGGCCTTCCTGTGAGCACGCCTGCAATCCTCACTGCTTCAAAAGCCACATCTCAGTTCTGGAGAACTTGACCTAAGGTGGGGAGGGAGGGCATTCGAGGCAGAGGAGACAGCATGGGCAAAGGCTAGGAGGCATGCACTTGAAGGCATGATCTTGGAAGATAAGGAAGCTTTCTCTGCAATATTATGAATAATAAGAGAGGGAAAAACCCGGTTAACTTTCACTAAGGATCATTCTGATCATTCTGCAGGCTGTTCTCAGTACTTTTAACATATAATGCCAATTGATCCTTATCACACCCCATGATGTAGATCCTCTCATTGTCCCCGATTTTAAAAACAGAGAAGGGAAACAGCCCTAACTCGAATGGCTCGTAAGTGGTGGGCTGGAGGTTTTCATTCAGGTGCCTCTAATGATGGAGCCTCTGCTCTCCAGCCAATGTTGTAGGGTTCAGAAACTCTCTACACCTGGCCAAGACATCTTCCTTCCTTTACTCACCCACTGACTCAGCAACAGACAGTTCCTTAAAGACACCCACCCACAGAACGCTAAACTTGCGGTTTTCCTGTCACCTTTGAACGGACATGAACAATGACTCTTTTTAAAAGGACACAGTATTTACGGAGCCAAAATGAAAAGGACAGCAGGAAGGAATGCTCAGAACCTTTCATAGCACAGAGATGACATAATTTATGTTCCGCCATAGCCATCTCTGCTCTCCCCATTGCAATCTCAAAATTGAGAAAAACTTGGTAATTGCTTCAGCTGGGCTGGGCCTGCTGTTGACCGTTTGCTTTTCTTATTACCTCGTCCTGCCCAGTGACCCCCGAGCATTTCATCTTCTTTGGCAGGGCTGGTAAATCTTAGGCTGTCCCTGGCAGTGCAGAGAATGCCTTGGAAAACACACAGAGGAAAATTAAGGCGGAGGGATGCAGACAGAGGCGGTCTAAGAAAAAGGTCTTCAGACAAAATGCAAGATGACGGTGAAATGACCCTCCAGTGTGGCCTTTGCAGGATAAACGAAAAGCACCCACTGCACACTGGGCAGAGCATCTTGTCTCCAGATAGGACGTGATCAGTAACACCAAGCTGAATGCACACTGATATCCTTCCTGCTCTGTGTGGAACACAAGGTACAACCACGATAATAACTAGCGGGAGAGTTACTACCGTCATAGAGTCTGGCTTCACAACCCAGGATTTTGGGCTGATTTTGAGGGTAAGTCCACAGCACAGCGTACCAAAGGGAGAAATAAAGCAGGCCTGGGAATTGGGGAAGTGGGTTTGGGGGGTGCACTCCCACAGGGAGGCTGGGATCAACAAGGCAAGTTTCCAGGTGGCCACAGCTCGGCTTAGCTCAGAGGATGCATGAGCCTCCGGGAACGCAGCAGGATATGCCCGATGCCATCTCCAGCCAGGCTGTGCACCTGCTGTCCCAGCCTTTGAAAAGCCGTCCTTCATCACTTCTCCCACGCTGAGCTGCCTGTCTCCCCGCCTGCAAGGTCAAATGTGAACTGCTCACACCTGGCCCGGGGCCCTTTCGAGATGGCAAGTGAAGGAAATGAGACATCAGGCTCTGGAGTCGCCCTTGTGGGTTCATTCACCTCTGTCAGTGACTCTCTGTGCAAACCGAGGCAATGCTCAAGTTCTCTGAGCCTCAGTTTCCTCATCTGTTCACTGAGGATCACATGGAGTCTTTAGGGAGTAAATGTGATCATGCACATAAGACACCGAAAATAGTTCTCGGAGTAAACATGCAGAGTTGTCTGCTGTCATAATGCATCGTTATTGTTATTATTAATTCTGCTGCTGTTACTGCCACTACTACTGCAATGATGGTGACTACTAGTGCTACTTTGTTAGAGAACCTAGCATAGTTCATGACACACAGGATACTGGTGCTTAATATTTTATTTCTTCTTCCTCTAAATAATTCCAAAGAATGGAGTTACTGCTTCGAAGGACATGTGTCTGCACACATATGTTCTTACTAAGTGCCACAATATCAGCTCCATTTTCTTTCTGGAAGGTCACTTATCTTACCTTTTCCCTTTCTCTCACTCCACTCATTACTCCAGGAGATTTCAGACTCACTCACTTTTCTCCCTCCCTCATGCTGCGGCCAAGCAGCATCCGCTCCGCTTATCCCTCTGAATAAAACGGATAACATCACTTAACCAGTTAATTGGAAGTTCCTTTCCCTCTTAGCCACTGAATTGCCGAGTCTCCGAGAACCCAGACTCCCAGCCTGGGTTCAGAGTAAACAGAATCACCTGGGGTGGCTGAAACTGGTGGAGACAGAAGGTGTTTCAAAACTTAATCAAAAATTAATTAGAAAGAGAAACAAGCCAAAGGACAAACATCTGTGAGCAGATGATCCGCAAAGGAAAACAAATCTGAAATATAATATTCCCTTTGAGTTAGGAGCAGGGACCTGCTGGGCTACACTGGGAGTAGCTGAAAACATGCTTTTGGAGGGGAACAGAATGCCTCCGTGTTTACTTCTTGGGAACAAATGACAGCACAACTCAAAATTCCAAAGACGTGGGAGGAGAGACGCGCACACTCAAGATCATACAGGAGCTGCAGAGAAGCTGTGCATCGGCGAGATGCTAATAAATAATTATCAGAACAAATACTAGCCGATGCCTCGGAGTGAGGGGGCCACGCAACAGGAGAGCAGCCTCCGTGAGCAGTCGGCACTTCCAGATTTCCTGACTCTGAGCACTGGTGACTGCGGCTTACAGTCAGAAAAACCAAGACTTGAGAACCATGTGGGATGGAAATCAGAGGGGCCATGGAATCAGAGAAGGACTCTAGAATGGATACTGGGTATCCAGCTAGGATATGACCCCTGGGAGAAACTGGATGCCTGGGAATGAGTTTCTGTAGCAGAGGATTGTAGCAAATGCATCAGTGCCCCAGACACATCCTCCTCCCCTTCCTACACCTTGAGCAAGGAGGGCCTCATGGTGATTTCAGAAACCTCAAGTCTCCTGTTTGGACCCAATACCTGGTGACACTTGTTACTGCCATTTCCCAAATCCACATGACTGCTAAAATCAGGGCACTCCATCGTCCTTAAAGTCAAGAACTCTTCCATGCAGGAAAGTAAAATTAGAAATATGAGTTAATGCATTTGCTTGAAGGCAATGAAAAAAGAAGAAATATGAGTTCAATGCAACCTTATCTCTGACCCCAAGGACGCTCCAATGGACTCTGCCTCCACTTCTTAGAAGACCAAGGACTCTAGTGTTCTTACCTGGGTTTTCTACTCTCCCAGTCTTGCATATTCTGGTCCTTCTATCTGGAGCTCCTGTCCTGCCCTCACCCCACTTACTTTTTTTTTTTTTTTTTTTTGAGATGGAGTCTCTCCCTGTCACCCAGGCTGAAGTGCAGTGGCATGATCTCGGCTCACTGCAACCTCTGCCTCCCAGATTCAAGTGATTCTCCTGCCTCAGCCTCCCAAGGAGCTAGTATTACAGGTGTCCGCCACCATGCCCAGCTAATTTTTGTATTTTTTTTTAGTAGAGACGGGGTTTCACCATGTTGGCCAGGCTGGTCTCGAACTTCTGACCTCAGGTGATCCACCCACATCAGTCTCCCAAAGTGCTGGGTTTACAGGCATGACACCCTGCTTATTTAATAAGCTGTTTATCCTCTTGTTTTTAACTGACATCACCTGCTGTAGGAAGACTTCCTTGCCCTCATTACCTATTCTGAGAGCAATCACTACTCATCCGTTACAATTAGGATGATTGTGCTGGGTATAAACTTTGTTTTACCCATAGTTCCAAACTAGGCCAGTCTCTTAACCTGGAGTCCATGGAGTTTTAGCAGTTCCTGACCTGGAATCATATTTGTGTGTTTATTTTTCAGATGGTTTTCTGATTCCAGATGTTGTGCTGAACCCCTGTTAACCTCAGTGGGGAAGGCACCCGGTTCAAGAGGCCAGAGATCCAGAGCCAGAAAACAAGACATCGGTTTTTGTTAGGGGTTTCCATATAGGGGATAGAGTCCAGTGGTGGTGGGCTGCACAGGAGAACCACCTTATGTACAGAAATGGTCCAGTGGTGGTGGGCTGGATAAGATATCCACCTTATATATAGTTTAGTGGTGTCAGGCTGGACAAAAAAAACTGCAACCTGCTTGCAAACTGCAACCTGCTTGCAAACTGCATGCAGTTTGTATGCCATTTTCACTTAGCACAGATGTTCCTCACAGACAAGGAACAAATCTCTGGGTTGGCCAGAGCTCTGGACACACATTCAGGTGCATCTGCCATACAGGATAATTCTCAGAGTATGCTTAAATTATCACTACTAGGGGTGTTTACACTACACCAGATAATGTCAGAGCCATGGCACTAGAGCTCCTCAAAGACCAGACAATGCCTTATTTATTCCTGTCTCCCTAGAGTCCTGGACAATTACAGACAATCTGTTGGCAATGCTAATGACTAACATAGTCTGGGTGTTGATTCTGAACAGAGCATGGGGCCAAACACCCTACAGTCTTCATTTCATTGACTTCCATGACCACCCTAAGAGGTGGCTATAATGTTTGTTGCACGGACCGAGAGAGTGAGGCTGTGGAACACCAGTCCAGACCACACAACTGGAAGGCTTGGTGCTGGAATCAGAAGCTAAGCCAGTCAGCCTCCGGAGGGCCATATAGCTTCACTAAAAGTCTCCAGAAAGAACAAACTAATGAAGGAATAAACGTTGTTCAATTCATAACCATGTTGCTCTCCAGTTCTAATGCAACACCGTGACATACCTCTAATAAAAACTCAGCCTTTGGTAATACCCTGAAAACTAATGTCCACCTCGTTTTTCTTTGCAAATGGCACTGAAGTTCCTATAATCGATCTGGAAAAAGATCTCTCTTCTGTAACATCTGTGCACACATTTTAATCCTTTGATGCAATCAGGATCTATTTTAAGATTCCCCCCCATCCCCATTTTTTTTCAGATAAGGAAACGGAGGCCAAGAAGTTCTTATGGCTTGCCCAAGGTCATGCAAAGCTGGAAATGGAATCCAAGTCCTGCATGTTCCCAACTATGTGTCCTTCCCCCTACTTCTACCAACTGCAACGTCTTCTCCAAAATGCTCATGTGTTTCCTACCTGAGAGTCATGTATTTCTCACTCCAACAAAGTTCCCGGAGTCACCAAATTCAATTTCATTCTTCAAATGACTTCCAGAGAACAGCCTGGTCCTTGCACAGCCACTTTGGGATTCCCTATTCCCTGCTACAAGAGAGCTAGTGGGTTCAACACCTTCCTGGAAGCTCTTTCTTCTCTCCCCTCCTCTTGGGATCTAGCTAAGGAGATGGAGACAGACTGATGGCCATCTGTCAGAGCAGCACTGTGCAGCCTGGACCCAAACGCACTAATTGATTTATAGGCTAATAATGCGGTTTATGTGCATGGCTGGGCTGTTTGCAAAATGTGTCCCTCTCCGCAGCTGCTCTGAAGGTAATCCCAAGTCCCCAGTGAAGCAAGCATTTGAGGGGCTTCCTGGAGCCTTTTCAGTGACCTATGTGGTCCTTCACATCCACTCATCATGCAAAGACTGTGAAGTGGAGCATTCTTGGCTACCTGAGCAATGGCGCTCAGCCCTTAAAATAATAAGAACCAGCTGGAAGTCTGTGTTGATGAAGACAGCTGAGTGTGGTGGAGAGAAGCAGGGTCTTGCTGTTCTTTGGGACAGGGTTGGGTCTCAGCTCCACAGCTCACTGGCTGTGCACCCACAGGTACACCTGGTCACCCACCTGAGCCTCCATTCCTCCATCTACCCAGTTGGGGGAAGAAAATCTTCCTCCTTGGGGGGTTGTGAGGAATAGATGAGATGGTTGGCACACTCAGTGAACACTTGTCGAATAATCACACAGAGACACAGAGATAATAAAGCCCATAAAACATGCTGTAATAGAAGTTACCTTCCTTTCCCTACACCTTTCCCCATTATTCTTTCCCACTGTGTTAAGAATGGACTTTAAGAGGGCGGTGCCCTCTTCTCTTCCTCCTTTTCTCCACTCTCTTCTTTCATCAAAGATGCTACTACTGGGCCTCCACCATGAGTCACCCGCTTCCTGTGCATTTTCTTACTAAATTCACTAAATTCTTTTTTTTTTTTTTTTAAGACAGTGCCTCACTCTGTCGCCCAGGCTGGAGTGCAGTGGCACGATCTCGGCTCACTGCAACCTCCGTCTCCAGGGTTCAAGTGATTCTCCTACCTCAGCCTGCCAAGTAGTTAGGATCACTGGGATTACAGGCACCCACCTCCATGCCTGGGTAATTTTTGTATTTTTAGTAGAGATAGGGTTTCGCCATCTTGGCCAAGCTGGTCTTGAATTCCTGACTTCAAGTAATCTGCCCACCTCAGCCTCCCAAAGTGCAGGTATTACAGGCGTGAGCCACCACGCCAGGCCATTTTCTCACAAAATTCTTAACACATTACCCTCAAAAGATAGATGAGGTCCCCCATTTCATACACCAGTGCTGTCTGATGGACCTCTCTGTGATGCTGAAAGTGGGCTCTATCTGTGCCATCCAATAAGAGTCACCACTAGCCACGTGTGGCCACTGAACCCTATAAATGTATCCAGTGTTATTGAGAACTGGATTTTAAGTTTCATTTTAATTAATTTACATTTAAGTAACCACATTTGGCAGTGGCTTCCAAATGGGACAGCACAGTTATGGGGAATAACAAAGAAAAGCACAGTGAAGTTTGTAGAAGCTCGGCCACCTGCCCCGGGTCATCAACCTGGACCAAGGTGCAGGTAAGAGTGGGTGTTCACACTGGTCAATTTCCTGCTCACATCTCCAGAAGCAAACAGCTGGGTTGGATGAGGACTTTCTTGGAGAAACAAACTGAGATCTGAAACTCAAGAAAGGCTGGAGACGAATATTCCCTGGGCTGGATGTGGACCTCCTTGGAGAAGCAAGCTGAGATCTGAAACTCAAGACAGGCTGGAGAGGAATATTCCCAGTGCTGGGTAATTGGTCCAGAAGAAGGAGGAAATGAATATTCAGAACAGATAACAGTGGTGGAAATGCTTTGTAAACTTTGAAGTGCTAGCTGAGGGTGGAGTTATGAGTAATACCCCCTTGGCAATGACTCCATGGCAAAATTTTGCTGTCCTTCATCTCCTGTTGCCCTGCTTCATCATTAATTAAAGCTTAAGGGATTTGGGAATACAGGCCTCTGAAATTTGGACTAAACCCTCCGTGTTACAGAAAAAAAAAAAAAAGAATCTCGGGTAATTAGCTTTCCTTTCCCTAAATGCTTTTTGGTTCTCATTACAAACCAAGTGCTGGGCTAATATACCTTGTGTTATGAGTGCCTCACAATTCCTGCTAATTGAATTAAACCCAATTCTCTGCAAATAAACTCTTGGTGTTCTTAACGGCAAATAAGGAACGGAGCTGTTTCTTTTTGGAATGGGTCATTACAAGGCCCTAATTACTAGGATCTCAATGTGTAAGGGAAACCGCCTTTGTGTTGGCTCCTGACAATGATAGTTCTGTTAAGATCAAAGTCGCAATGTGCCCTTGGAATCTTCTCCCTCTTTTTATTCCACTTCAAAATGTTTAATAATGACTAATCCGATTTCTAAGAAGGCAGAGAAAAGACAAGAGAACAGTAATATACTTTTTTTTTCTTCATTCGGGACAAATATTCCAAAAGTGACACACTGCTTATTTTTCCCCCTTCATTTTTCCCTTGGACACAGCACATTTTGAAGTTGCTAGTTAGTGAAGGAATCTTTGCCACTAGACTTACACGCATGTCCAAGGTGAACGCAGGAGCTTCGTGAATTTATCAGATGTCAGGGATGAAGACAGATGCTATTGTTCTCACGTGGCCAAACACATTTATCAATAATGTAAAGCCAATTACTTTGGGGACCATTCTTTACCCTTGTGGGTTGGGAGACTTTATTCCAGGGCTTTTTAGAACAGCATATATAATCAGCCACAACAACCAGATTTTAAAATGCAGCATGCATCATTTCTTGCTGGCAGTTTTGCTCTGATATGTGGGCTGAGTTTCTAAGTTTGAGATTTCTAAGTCAGGTTGGTGGAAAAAAAACATAATAACCCTCATGGTAAACTGTCCTTTGTGAACACGTAAGACCTCAAGGTAGGTGATGGGCAAAGTCCCTGGTACTCCAAAACACTAAGCTTTAGTCTCAGAAGGAGCCATCCCTTTGTTCCAGCAAAACAAACCATCACTAGACCATCCAGGCAGCCCAGGAATTGGGTTCCATATGGCTTCTTCCAAAGCTTCTCATTCACCTCCCTCAGTTTCCCAAATAATGTCACTCTTTCAAGAGATGATGTTCTCCCCTCTAGGGAAACTCTTCTGACTTTTCTGATAGGAAAATTCTGAAATTCAACCTCCAGAACCCAACTCAGGTGCACTTGTTAGAGCTTGCTGCATACTTCTCTCCTTGTTCCTCTTTGTGTTCTCTCATTGGTGCCAGCAGCAACGTGGCAGAGTGGAAAGCGTTCAGGCTTTAGAGAAGGATGCATCTATATTCTGAACTTAATCCCTGTACTTACTAACTGTGTAGTTTGGAGCAAGTTATTTTACCTCTCCGGACCTCTGTTTTTTCATCTATAACATGGCTACCTTGCTTCAAGGAATGGCTTGGGTATAATGTGTTAAAAATAATAATGTGTTTGCTATTGTGAATAGTGGTGCAGTGAACACAGATGTGCAGTAACAAAGACATGAAATCGACCTAAATGCCCATCAATGGCAGAGTAGATAAAGAAAATGTGGAACATATATGGAATGTTCCATGTATCCATGGAATACTATGCAGCCATAAGAAAGAACGAGATCATGTCCTTTGTTGGAACATGGATGGAGCTGGAGGCCATTATCCTTGGCAAACTAACGCTGGAACAGAAAACCAAATACCTCATATCCTCATAAGTAGGAGCTAAATAATGAGAACATATGGACACACAGAAGGGAACAGCACACACTGGAGCCTACTTAAGGGTGAAGGGTAGGAGGAGTTAGAGGATCAGAATAAATAACTATTGGGTCCGAGGCTTAGTACCTTGGTGATGAAATAATCTGTAAAACAAACCCCTGAGATGTGAGTTTACTTATATAATAAACCTGCACATGTACCCCTGAACCTATAATGAAAGATAAAAATAAAAATAATAGGCCTGGCGTGGTGGCTCACACCTGTAATCCCAGCACTTTGGGAGGCCAAGGCGGGCAAATCACGAGGTCAGGAGTTTGAGACCAGCCCGGCCAACATGGTGAAACCCCGTCTCTACTAAAGAAAAAAAAAAAAGAAAAAAAAGAAAAAAACAATTAGCCAGACATGCTAGCACATGCCCGTAATCCCAGCTACTCGGGAGGCTGAGGCAGGAGAATCACTTGAATCCAAGAGGCGGAGGTTGCAGTGAGCCAGGATCGTGCCACTGCACTCTAGCCCAGGCGACAGTGTGAGAGTCTGTCTCAAAATAAATAAATTTAAAAAAAATAAAAACAAAAACAGTAATGTGGTCAAAGCGATTGGTACACAGTGGCTGTTCAGTCAATGGAGTCCCACCTTGTTATTATTATGGGACTAACCCATTGCCTTTTGATTACTTGCTTAGAGGTACCTTTCCTCCGATGAGAAATCCATTCTTTGAAGGAAGAGCATGGACCTCATTATTTTCTATTATTAAATATCCCCAGCACCTAGAGCAGAGCCAGACATACACTTGCCTTGAAAAATGTTTAATAAGTTTAAAAATCGATAAATGAATGAATACATGAATGAACACCTGCAGCATGCACTTAGGGACTGAAATGACACAGTGCCAGGCATGCAGTAGGTGCTTAATACATGCTTGCCTACGAATGAATGAGGGAACTAAGGCAGATAACCAAACACTCAGGGATTTAAATGGAAATCAAATCCAAGGGCTTTGTGATTTCCCACAGAGAGAACAAAATTCCCCAAACCCTCCTGCCAGAAGCAGCTCGCATCAGCTTAGGAGGGAACAACAATGTTAAATTATTGCTTAACTACTTCTCATATGATGATCTCCTGCATCTCACTAGGAAAATCATCGCCATTCTCTCGGTGCTGGGAACAGCTGCAGTTAACATGTTTGAGGTGCCTTTTAAACACTGTTCCCTCTAACAAGTCTAAACTTGATTTCAGTGGTTCCATTTCCTTGTCACTCTTCCAGGCCTCTCTCCAGGAACCTGACACACAAAATCCATGATTCAGGGCAGAGATTCACCATCTACCTGCAGGCAGAAGAAGCCTGAATGCCATCAGCACAGGGAGAGGAGGATGAGGATGGGGCGTGGTGTGCCTCTGGGCGAGGATGGCAGCCCACCAGCCCACGTCTACCCAGAGCAAAGACCTGGTGGTGTTTAATTTCAAATCCGACTTCAGACTCTCGGCTTTGAGCAGAGGCAGCCCAGGAATGCAGATGTGCATTTTAAAGCAGCCACATCTATTTCTGATTCTTTTAGTCTGCGAGTAGAACGGAAGTCCTCGATGCTGAAATGACAACTGGGCTGCATCAGGCCTGTTCAGTTGATGGGCTGGGAGTCAGACAGAGCACTGGGCCTCTACAGGCCATGGAAGTCAGGATGCCAGCTAAATACAGGACACCCATGACTTACACCTGAGTTTCAGATCAACAATGACCAGACAGATAGAGATTAACAGAAGTATATCCCAGATATTGGATAAGATATACTTATGCTAAACGAATGGTTGCTGTGTATCTGAATGTTTGGTTGTACCTGTCCATTCATATATTGAAAAGTTACTGGGCACCCTGTATTTTACTTGTTATATCTGGCAACTTTTTGTGGGAGGGACAAGGTGAGGAAATTATTCTCTTGGGCCCTCCCTTGCTCTCGGGAAGAAGACACTATGGAGAGAGGAAGAAGGTTGATGGATAGATGGATGATCTGCAGTTTGGGGTTACATGAGCGGCAGTGCAGCTGCATGGTGATAAGAACATTCCCTGAATCCAGCTGTGTGGGTTCAAATCCTAGCTCTGCTGCTCCTCAGCTACTGAATCTGAGCAAGTTTATTCACCTCCTCATGCTTCCGTTTCTTCATCCATGACACTGGATTGGTGGTGATAACAGTACCTACTCTATATAGTGTTGGAGATGATTCCATGCAATAATCTATGTAAAATGTTTGACGCAATGCCAGGAAATCACTCAGTCGACGTGATTATTCACCACGGTTATTCCCAGGACCCTCAGCTCCAGTAGGGAGAGCTTGCTAACCTGCCTGAGACGTTATCTGCAGCACAAGGTAATTTCTCCAGATTCTGATTCCCCTGTTGTAGGAGTATTGGGAGGTTCACTACCCCTGCAATAGCCTAAGAGCTTAGAAGAGAAAAGGCCATTTTGGTTGAAGAGAGGCAGAAGACCTTGTTGGCAGGAAGCTTCTGGCAGTCCAAGCTCTCACCCAGACAGGCACTGGCTCTCGGCAACACTGAGAGTGGTTCCCCTAGGTTTTGTCTGTGTGTTTTCCATGATAGGGAACTCACTGCCTCCCCAGGTGGATCACACAGGCCATGCTAAAGCCAGTGTGCTGTGAGAAGGCTCCTTCTGCTTCACCTACACACATCTCCAGGCAATGGTGACCCACGGCCTCACTTCTAAGTAACCCTAATCCTCCCCTTTTGACATGTTTTCATTCTGTGAAGCCCATACTCTCATCCCAGCAACTCCTTCCCCCATTTAAGCCTCTTCTTCTAGAGCTCAGTTTTTATGTAAAGATCATGATGGCAGTGGGGGAGCTGTGTTCCTGGTGTTCTGAAGGCACAGGAGAGGTGTAGAGCCAGGTCACCGCCAGGCCCATCGGCACAAAATGACTTTCTACCCCGCAGAGCACAGCATCCTCTGGGGCACCCAGCCTCACCTCATCTCATGCGCCCTCAGACGCTGGGGACAGGGGGTGGCCTCTCTGGGTGTGGCTTTGTTTTTCCAGCCTCTTCAGAAGAGCTGTGTGATTCACTGCCATGCAGATGTTCTGCCTCTGGTTCAACCAAGGACAGCACTGTCAGGACATAGGGAAAGCAAGATAAGGCTGAGACTGAGATGCCAAGGAAAATGGTCCTATATTTGTCACTGGGTTTGTGACTCAGTGTCCAGGTCTTTTTCTAAAACACAATGGGGGAAATAAGGACTCTCTGCTGACTTTGGATGCGGAGAAATTGAGGAAGAGGGTGTTCATGAGTTAGATACTAAATGGACTGTCAACAATGGATTATGAGTGCCTTGGTCACTACTTCCAGAGTCTAGCACAGCCTCTGGCACACAGTAGGTGCTTGTGGCAGACACTGTTAGATGTTTGTCCAGTAATCATTCCAACACACCTCCTTCTTTGTCTACCTTAGTTTCTCTGTCTTGATTGCTTATAGGGGTTACCAACGAGACTGATTCTAGTCAATGAGCTGCAGGAGCATGACTACTGGTAAGGGCATCTTCTCAGAAAGCAATTCTTCATTTAAAAATAGCCTCAAGAAAAAAAAATTGCATTCATCCACCTCCTGCCTTGAAACACAGTGGGAGGTTGTGATGCCTGGAGCAATGGCAGCCATCTTGTAACCGTAAGACTACAAATATGTGGATGAGGATGGTGAAGCAAAACTGTTAAGTAAAGCTTGAATTCCTGATGCTGTTGAACTAGTCCCGGAACCACCTGACTCCAGTATTCTTTTTGAGTAAGTTACTTACTGTTTGATTAAGAAGCCTCTGATGGCCAGGTATGTTGTTTGCAGTTCAGAGCACTTCAGGTTAATGTAGTGCTTAATAAATGTTTCCTGAGTTGTACTGGAAGGCCTTATGGGAAATCTGCATCTGGTCAATCAGGACCAGATAATGCCAATAGGACACTTAGTGGCTGTGGAGAGGGCTCAAGGAATTAGGGCCATAAACCAAGAAAAGGGCTTTTGGCAAAAAGTGGGTCCCAAATGAAACTATCAGTTCCCTCCCAGTTAGAGACTAACAGAAATATGAGATTTCTGGTTCTGATTTGCTGTGATTTTTTGTAAGACTTTCTTCCCTCATAAGTATTGAACAGAGGATGGGGAAATATAGCTGGAGTCTGAGCCAGCCAAAATGTGCTGGTGCAAAGGAAAAATTCTGGAGTACGATAATTTGTATCTACTTCTAGTTATAAGTCCGTGTTTTTCAGCCTTAGTACTGTTGAAATTTGGGACCAGATAATTCTTTGCTGTAGGTGTTCTCCTGTGCTTTGCAGGTGGTTTATCAATATCCCTGGCCTCTACTCTATATGCCAGGAGCACTCCCCAGCGAGCTGTGAAATCAAAAATACTTTCAGATATTGCCAAATGTCCCCTGGGGTGCAAACTTTTCCTCCAGCTGAGAAGCACACCTCTCAAAGTCATCTTGAGCAAGGAAACTACCCTCTGGGTTTCTCTTTCCTGATTTGTAAAATGGTGTGAGAGCTCACTGAGGTAGTCTACAAAAAGTGCTTAGTTCACGTTAACTGTAACAACTACTATTTGCAGAGATAGATTTTTTTGCGCTTGCTTTGTGACTGGGCTGTCACCAATATTAGAACTGAAAGCAATGAAGATATTCATCCATCCAAATTCCCACTTTGCAGATAAGAAAACAGAGGTCTAGAGAGAGAAAGTGACTGCTGGGCCCCAAAGATGAAAAAACAGGCTAACATGGATGTCCCAAAGTATCAGTGGAAGAAAGACAGAATTTATCACCCTTGATCTAACAACCAAAGAGGACGGGCAGCCAAACAGTCATCTAACCACATGAGATAGCAAGTTTCCCGTTCCCGGCTCATCTACAGCATCCTAACTGGATGGGAGCCAGAATAGGATATATGATTGTCTTTACCAGTGGGCCATTCTTGTTCCTCTCCACCGTCACTGGCTGCAATGATTTAATGACCACCAGACAGCCATCAGTAACTACTGGGTGGCATCCCTCCACATGCTCACTGCATTCAAGGATAACTCTGTGCAGGTGTACATGTGGAAAGAGGCAGGCCGCCACCCATACCTCAGGAGCTGTTGTCACCTGGAACACACGTGGCAAGATCAGACACCACGCAGCTACATCTCCTACGTAATGTGTGGTAATGTGAGCATAGTACTTAAGGTGAACAAAGTGGATGATTCCAGCATTCTGGTGCTGTATTCTTTCAATATGTAATATGGAAATTAACAAAATTAACCTTGCATCATCTTCTGCCATGTAGTAAAGAGAATTATGTTTTCAAGCCCCCCCGCCAAAAAAAACTATGCAGCAATGTCACATTGAAAGTAACAACTAGCCCTAGAACTGGAGTCCACAGACATCCAGAATGCTGTACCTCTGTTGCCTCTTTCCGAAGCAGCCATCTGACACAGTCTTCTCCAAGCGCCCAACCTACCTCCCACGGGGTCCTCTGCCCCAGCCAACTCAAGGATTTATTGAGAACAGACTTCTATGCCACCAAGCATGGTCAATACTAAGGATAGTGTGATCAATGAGATAAGCACCCTGACTTCAGGGAAGTCTGGTTGGGAAAGCCAACATTATATAAAAAATTACTGATGGTCTGCAATATAAACCACATGGAGCTCTAAAGGTAAAAGAGGAATGGGGATAGAACTAAAAATCCTCACCCAGTTCTGTTGCCTGTATCTGCAAAAGAGGACCAGGAACCTCTCAGGAAAAAAAAAAAAAAAAAAAAAAAAAGACGGGGCTGGCATCAAGACTTTCCCTGTGAGGTGCTTTTCCACCTCCTCCTGCCCCAACACAAGGGACTGTGTGGTAACCAGTGGGGTTGGGAGTGGGAATGTCTGTGGAGGAGGGCAGAGGGTGGCTGAGAGTCGTTGCAATTCTGAAGCTTATGCAATCTCTCAGAAAGCCCATGTCTGAGTCAGACTTGGACTGGGACAAAAATTAAACAATGTGTCCAATAAGATCTCTTAGGATTCTGCCAGCTGGACAAACCCTCATCTTAATTTGTTATTCTAGGACCCTTGGGGCTATATCTGTGAGGGTGTTTCAGGCAGAAGATGCAGTTTGTGTGTAGTTAAAAAAAAAAAAAACTGAGAAAAGTCTAGCGGGACTGGAATATAGAGAGCGTGTGCAAAGCCTCCGTGGGAGGAGGAGAGGAGGTGGGAAAGGAGGATCATGAAAGCGGCAGGATTCCAGGGGAATTGGAGCAAAGCAGGAGAGACTGAGGGGTGGGAGAGGAGGCTAGAATTATGAATGAGTGTCCCCTAAGAAGGGACCTCCAAATCATGTCAGGGAATACGGGTACTTCTGCAAGTGACCAGGGACCACGCAACGGCTCTAGGGAAGACTATCACATGACCCAGTTTCCCTTAGGAACATGTCTCCAGCTTCAGTGTGGAGGATGCATTGGAAGAAGTGAGGTTGGAGACCAGGAAACAAGTCAGAAGACAAGTAAGGAGCTAAGATCCTTAGCAAGAAAGAGGTGGCCTGGGCTGATGTGGAAAAGCATTCTCATCTGGGTGCTTCTCCCCTTCAGGCAACTTTTGGCAATGTCAGGAGACATTTGTAGTTGTCACAACTGGGCATGAGGAGGGATGCTAATGGCATCTAGTGGGTAGAGGCCAGGGATGCTGCTGAACATCCTGCAACACACAGGACAGCTCCCCCGCAACAAAGAATAACCCAGCCCCCAAACGTCCACAATGCAAAGTTTGAGAAATCCTGGGATAGGGTGGGGAAATGGAGATGGAGATTTGAGATGTGCCTGGAAGGCAGAACTGGCAGGACTTGGGGATGAAGTGGAGGTGAAGGGCAGAGAATAAGGAAGTATGGAGGATGGCTCCTAAGGAAGAAGGTGGGTCATGGTTCTGTTCACTGAGATGGGGAGCAGAACAGGGGGAGCAAGTGACAGGTATGACTGAGTGTCTCCATTTAGGACCTGTTGAGGATCATGCTCCCAGATGTTTGCAGAGGAAAACTCTGCCTCAGAACTACCCTACTGCCAGGCAAAGGGTCTTGGAGCTTCCTTTCTGCACTAAACTTCTCGTGCCCTGCCTGTCTACCTGGACTTCCCATGTCCCAGGGTCTCAAGTCTTTAGGTTTCTCTCCTGCTAGTTGGGCTCCCCTGGGCCCAGCCTCACCCCCTAGCTGCAGAGCCCATGTCCCCCTTGGTGCTGGCGGCGGTAGCAGCAGACGGAGCTGCCCTCCCCCGCTCAGCCTCCAGTCACTGCACAGCCTCACGACTAATTAAACATCTGCTGCAAGCTACAATTTGCTAAATTGCCTCACACTCTAACTTCTGGCAGGGACTAATCTGAGTTCTCAACTCCAGGCCCAGAGCCTCCCTCCAAGCAGCCTCAGCATCCTGAGCTCTCTTCTTCCTCTTCCCCAACTTCCCTGTGACACCAAGACTCATGGGCGGCGGGTGCAAGGAGCAAGGCCAGGCAGGTGTCTCTCTCCTGGGACTGTGCTCTGGGAGGGATGGGAGGCCTGTGGGCATGGTTCCTCCAAGAGCTCGTAATCAATTGTCCCCCAGAAAAAGACTAAAGAAGAAGATGAATAAGTAATCAGATATAACGACATGCCAAATTGAGTTTAATCAAGAACTAAAACGGATGAGACAGGAAACACATTTTATGGGGGTGGCAGATGAGACTCTTTTCCTCATAAAACCTTAAGAAGAAGGGTCCAGGCAGAGCCACCTGCTTCAGAATCCTGCAGAAACCCTGTGGGGAGGTTGGGGGAGTGCCTGTTAGGAATGCAGATTCCTGGGCCCTGCCCCTGAAGATGCTGATTCAGTAGATCCAAGAGGGTCCTGGGAATCTGGACTCTTTTCAACCAACAGGCAGGATGTTGATACCTACAAAGTCTGACAATAGGAGGACTGATATACTCAAAACCCCCTTTCTCCATTAAGCTTTCCCAAGCCTCCCCAAGTATGAATCCAGATGTGTAGCACCATTTTCTACAAAGCAGATCGCAGTGGCTTCAGGCTCTGCAATGCTGTGCTTAGTTGTCTACGTGCCCTGCCCTTTCCTCCTCCCATGTGGTGGGACGCATGGCTTCCCTGCCTGTAGTGCCTGCCCAGCCCGGTATTGTCACGTGCTCATTGCTCTGTGCTCAGTTCAGATGTCCTCACTTCTAGGAAGCCCTCACCAGCCTCTTAAGGCTGGGCCAGTTGCCTTCTGCAATTCTACAGCCCCATTATACTTCTGGGGGGGTCCTATATAATGACACAGATGTGTCAAGTTGAGCCATCCCACCTCCTTTCACAAAAAGCAGGATTCATCTGCACCAATATCTATTGTTTACTGACTTAAAAAACGGCCATGGTAAGTGGTGTAAGGTGATATCTCAAAGGGAACACTTATGCACTGTTGGTGGGAATGTAAACTGGTAACACCTCTGTGGAAAACGCTATGCAGGTTTCTCAGAGATGTGAAAGTAGATCTACCATTCAGTCCAGCAATCCCACCACTGGATAGCTACCCAATGGAAAAGAAATCTGTCTGTCTGTCTGTCTGTCTATCTATCTGTCTGTCTATCTATCTATCAATCATCTGTGTATGTATGTATGTATGTATGTATGTATGTATGTATGTATGTATCTATCTATCTATCTATCTATCTATCTATCTATCTATCTACCTATCCCATTCAATCCAGCAATCCCACTACTGGTTAAGTACCCAACAGAAAACAAATCAGTCAATCAATCAATCTATCTATCTATCTATCTATCTATCTGTCTGTCTATCTATCTATGACACATGCACTTGTATATTTATCACAGCACATTCACAATTGCAAAGATATGAAACCAACCAAGTGCCCATCAACAGATGAGTGGATAAAGAAAAATGTGGTATATATGTGTGCCATGGAATACTACTCAGCCATAAAAAGAACAAAATACTATCTTTTGCATCAACTTGGATGGAACTAGAGGCCATTATTCTAAGTGAGGTAACTCAGGAATGGAAAATCAAATACCTCATGTTCCCACTTATAACTGAAATCTAAGCTACAGGTACCCAGGGGTATACAGAGTGGTATGGTGGACATTGGAGACTCAGAAGGGGGCATGAAAAACTACCTACTGGGTACAATATACACTATTCAGATGAGAAGTACACTAAAAGCTCAGACTTTACCACCGTAAAATGAATCCACGTAACCAAAAACCACGTGTACCACTGAAGCCATTGAAAAATTGTCTTAATTTCTTAAAATAAGCAGAATTCACAGACGACCTCTGCAACTAAGCCTACCTCAAAGTGAGCAGTGGTTTGGTGCCAGGCCTGGGGCTGGACACTGAGGATAAAAATCTGTATCTGTTTTATGTGCATCTGCAGGGGGCTCAGGTCAATTAAGTTTTAGGAAAGGGAGCTTCAAACACGTGCCACAAAAGTGTCATCCTCTTCCACCTTAGTATGGAGAGGGAGAGTAGTATATGCACGAATTCTTTATTGCTTCCAAATAGTACATAATGCATAAGAGACTCCAATCTTTCCAAAATTATAATAATTTGGACAGGGCCTGGGCTAAAGAAAGGGCTAACTAAGCTGAAAGACAAGGGAAACAAAAGTGTCTCTCCTTCGTTCTCTCAAAAGAGAGAGATGTGCCAACATGAGACATATCAAGGACCAATGCACACATCCATTCTTGATTTACAGATCACAAATCATCCTTATCTTTCAATTAAGGAGACCCTCTAAAAGTGTCTTAATTGGCAACACCGTATCAGCTAAGTTACCTTTATAATTGAAACGTACAAAAATGGACTGCCTCCTTTCCTTTTGACCTTCTACAGATTTCTTTCTTTTTTTTTTTTGAGATAGAGTCTCGCTCTGTCGCCCAGGCTGGAGTGCAGTGGTGCGGTCTTGGCTCACGGCAAGCTCCGCCTCCCGGGTTCACACCATTCTCCTGCCTCAGCCTCCTGAGTAGCTGGGACTACATGTGCCTGCCACCATGCCCGGCTAATTCTTTTTATATTTTTAGTAGAGATGGGGTTTCACCGTGTTAGCCAGGATGGTCTCGATCTCCTGACCTCATGATCCACCTGCCTCAGCCTCCCAAAGTGCAGGGATTACAGGCGTGAGCCACCACGCCTGGCCAGATTTCATATTGATACAGATATTATTCCTGGACTAGAAAATTAGGAGGAGATGTCACTTTCCTTTTGCAGTGAGACTTTATGCATAAGGCTCCAGTATGGGGTTCTTACCCAGACCCTCGCATTGTCCTGTACCATAGAAATCTGTGGACACCCTGAAATTGAATGGAAAATTGTGCCTATGCATTTTGGGGGGTTGGTGGCTTTCACCTGATTCTCAAAAACACCTGTGGCCCAAAAAGGGATGAAATCACCATTAGTGAATATCTTTTTCAGGATTTCTACAGCCTGGGGATACCCAAGAAGTCTTTGAGGACCCTTTAACCTTATCATTTGCAGCAAACCTTCAAATAACTCTAGATGTACACTCTTTGCTCCTGTGGTCCCAAGCAGTTGGAGTATAGGAAAGTCAGCTTCCAGAACATCTTTGGTTCCTGTTCACTCTGGCTCTAAGACTCAGACTCAGCTTTTTAAATTTCTGTTAATTCCATGATGCCCCCAATGAAAAGGCCGCTGGACATTATCTAGATTAGGCTAATTGACCCACAATTGCACACCTGCCTTCAGGGAACTTACAGGCTCTTGGGAGAGACATCAATTAGGTGTAATTGCAGTATAATCAGAAGCCTAACAGTGACAGCTAACATGTGTTATAGTCTACATGCCAGGCTGTGAACTAAGCATTTCATGCATAAAATAACCCTTGAAACAGCCCCAAGAGCTGGGACTATTATCAATTTCCATTGTATATTGTGGAAACTAAGGCACAAAGATGTCAAGTAACGATCCCAAGATCACACAGCTAGGAAGTGGCAAAATAGCCCTTTCTGGGCATGCCCCATTCTTCCCTGCCTACCTCAGCCTTCCTTCTGTGGATTCACCCTTCCCTAGTCCATTAGCCAGTAAGGTTTGGAACTAGCTGGGGTAAAGAACTAGTTCCACAGCCTTACTCCTGTTTCAGGAGGCCCTGGGGCATGATCTGAGCTACCCCATATCTGTTCAGCTCCAGCCTACCTGTTAGACCTTTCCAGATTATACCTAACCCAGGTTACCTGGCTTCCTACTTAGCCAGTTCTGTTTCTGTTTCAGTTCCCAGTTCTCTCCTAAGCCCTCAGCTATGCCCTGCCTCCTCAACACAGGGTCCTGAATCATGGTCTGATGCTGACTGGGGTCTTCCTTCAACCAGACAGACATGCCTGCCCTCTAGGATGAAAGTGCTAACATCTGCCCCATTTTTCAACCTCTCGATAGACATTTTTTGAATACTTACCATGTGCCGAACTCTATTTCAGGCAGTAGAAACTTGGGGTGAACAAGATCCAAGCATGGGGTCCTTCACTTAAAAGAGCTTATGCATTCATTTATAAATAATTTATTTCACCACTATATAGTGAAGACAGTATTAGGCCATCTTGCATGGCTAAAAAGGAATACTTGACATGGGGTAATTTATAAAGAAAAGAGGTTTAGGCTAGGCGCAGTGGCTCACACCTGTAATCCCAGCCTCTCCAACATGGTGAAACCCCGTCTCTACCAAAATACAAAAATTAGCCAGGCGTGGTGATGGGCACCTGTAACCCCAGCTACTCAGGAGACTACAGCAGGAGAATTGCTTGAAACCAGTAGGTGGAGGTTGCAGCGAGCTGAGATTGTGCCACTGCACTCTGGCCTGGACAAGAGCGAAACTCCATCTCAAATAATAATAATAATAATAATAATAATAATAATAATAATAATAGAGAAAAGAGGTTTAATTGGCTTACAGTTCTACAGGATATACAAACATCTGCTTAGCTTCTGCGTAGGCCCATGGGAGCTTTTACTCAAGGTGGAAAGCCAAGTGGGAACAGGCAGGTCCCATGGCCAGAGCAGGAGCAAGATAGAGAGAATGGCAGGGAAGGTGCCACACACTTTTGAAAAACCAGATCTCTGGAAAACTCACTCACTCATCACTAAGGGGACAGTGTTAAGCCAATCATGAGGGATCCACCCCCATGATCCAAACAGCTCCCACCAGGTTCCCACCTCCAACACTGGAATTGGTGGGAATTACATTTTAATATGAGATGTGGTCGGAACGCAGATCCAAACCACATCAAATGCCTACTCTGTGGCATGTACTGTTAAAGATGTTCGTATCCCTGTGGGTAAGGAGAACAGATATTAAACTCGCCAACTAACGCATTAGCAAGGTTAATTTACATGACAACAAGGGCTAGGCAAAAAACAGAGTTGGGGGGGGATAGGAAATGGTGGCAGGTGAGACAGTCTGAGTTAATTTGGCCAAGGAGAGGGCATCACAGGAGAGGCTCAAATGTCCAGCAAAAGCCAATCATTCTATGCATGGTAGGCAGAGACAACAGCCAGGAAACAGCCTGAACACAGTCTGAAGACCCTGAGCTATTTACAAAAGACGGTCAGTATCGTTAGAACCACAGGGTATGGTGGCACAAGGTCCAGCAGGCACACTGCAATGGTGGCAAAGATGGGAGTGTTATTCTAGGGCAGTGGTGATGCAGAGAGGACACACTGACATGATTTGATCTGGCCTCAAAGATCATCCTAGCTGCTGCATTTTATCTTCCCATACATCTTTTCTCACCTCCCAGATCACATCTGCTGGCTACTGACACCCACCCAAATGGAGCTAGAAGTCACCACTCTGGCTGGGACGTGAACCCATTTCTCCCGAGGGTCATACCCAGATATTACTCAGCCCCCACAGTCCCGGCCTCTATACAATCCTCTTTCCCTCAGTGGCGAGTCTGTGATAAGCACTAAGCTTTCACTGAGTCACATTCATGTTTACAGAAAGAACAAAAAAAAAACAAAAAGCGAAATGATTGGAAATTTAATGATCTCATTAGGTTCCAGAAGGCCTGTTAGACAATTGGATTGCCTATGCTGGGCTAAAATGATTCCACCTCCAACATCATAAAATGCATAGGAAAGCTGAACCAACTAGATAGGGAGGGTTTTCCTAATTCTGCCCAACTGCGGGGCAAATGGTCTCTAACAAAACACTGGATTAGCTGGGTAATATCAGACCCTGAGCTGCCAATGTATCCAGGACGATTTGCAAATGAGCATTGCAGCCCACAAGACGGATGCTGGACAATCCTAGCCTGAAGAAAAGTGGCAGTGTCGTGTTTTAAAAACCCTACAAGGAAATGTCATGGCTATTTGAATGTATTGAGCAAACGAAGAGACTGGAAGCAAGAGGAAGGAAAAAGAAAACAGCCTCAGATCCTTGCTCCTAAGGGTCTTTCAGAAGCCCAACCATCTATGCCAGTAAGTCACCTAAGGGGGAAAAAAAACCAAAGCCCTTTTCTTCCCCCCTGTTTTTGTTTCCCTTCTGAATGACTGAGGGCTTTTCCAAAAGGTTCTAATTTCTCTTTGATTCTGTAGTTGCTGCTGATGGCATTCAAAGGCCTTTGGGGCAACAGGTGCATTTCAAATGAGTGGAAATAACAAATAAATTGGATCCAGGATTTACAGCATTAGCAATGCCTTTGTTCTCTTGCGTCAATGCCTGGCTCATGGACAGCAGATCTACACAGCCCATGGGAGATCATGAGCAGGGGCTGTTACTGAAGAGAGAAAGAAAAGGAGGGGATGGAGGGGGACGTTGGAGGAGGTAGAAGAGGGCCACCAGAATCCTCATATGCAGCTGAACAGCACACACCTTGGGTTCTGCCTCCATAAAAAGGCACCCTTCTCCTCCCCTAAATGACACTTCATGCCACCACCCTGGTCCATGCCATCATTATTTCTTCCCCAGATGATTTCAACAACCTCCTCTGTTCCCCTTGCTCCCTCACTGTGCCTCTTCAATCCATTCTCCTCGTAGTCATCAAGATGATCTTTTCAAAATGCATAGCTCATCATGTGACTCCCCTGCTTGAAACCCTTCAATAACTTCCCTTAGCATTCAGGATAACCTCTGAGTGACTGGCTGCGGCCTTCAGCCTCTGCAGGACGGTCCCTGCCTTACTCTCCTCATCACCCTTTAAACCACAGTGTGGCAGGCAGCTTCTAAGATGGTCCCCATTAACCCCTTCCTCCTGGCACACATTCCTTTGAGTGGTCTCCTCCTGAGTGTGAGCTGGAGCTAGAGACTTCCCTCTAAAGAATAGAATGCAGCACAGGGAAAGGGCTTGAAAGCAGATCCTTCCTTGGCCAAGTCTTCGGATGTCTGCAGCCCTAGCAATACACTTCAGCTGCAGCCTGTGGGAGACCCGGAGCAGAGTACCCAGCTAAGCTGTGTCTGGATTCCTGACCCACAGAAACAGTGAAACGGTAAGTGATGTTGTTTTAAGTTACTCACTTTGGGGGTAATGGTAATTTATTACACAACAATAAATTACTAATGCATCCAGCCACCTTACTCTCTTTTCAGCCTACAGGCACACCATACTCTTCCTTGCCCAGCACTCCACACACTCCACCCTCTGCTGAAATCCTCCACTCTCAACTCTGACAAGGTTCTATTTTTTTCTTTTCTTTTCTTTTCTTTTTTTTTTTTTTTTTGGAGTCTCGCTCACCAGGCTGGAGTGCAGTAGCACGATCTCGGCTCACTGCAACCTCTACCTCCTGGGTTCAACCGATCCTCCTGCCTCGGCCTCCCGAGTAGCTGGGACTACAGGCGTGCACCACCACGCCCAGCTAATCTTTTGTATTTTTAGTAGAGATGGGGTTTCACCATGTTGGTCAGGATGGTCTTGATCTATTGGCCTCGCGATCCGCCCACCTCGGCCTCCCAAAGTGCTGGGATTACAGGCGTGAGCCCGGTGGTTGCATTTTTTTCATCCTTTATTTCTAGATTAAGATGTCACTCACTCAGACCTGATCACACCACCTTACTAGTGACTATTATCCTTTAATACCATGTTTATTCCCTTTGCAGCTCTTATCACAGTAATTATAAATTGTTTATATATGAATTAAATCATGCTCTCCCACACATGGATGGGTAGATTTGTGGGTGGTTGGACAGATGAATGGGTGGATGGATGAGTGGACAGATACATGGAAGGATGGATTGGATGCAGGGATGGATAGACTGAATGCATGGATGGATGGGTCGATAGGTGGGTGAGTGGATTAATGGTTAGACAGAAGGCAGGCTGGCTGGCTGGCTGGAAGGATGGATGGATGGGTGGGTAGATGGATGGATAGATGCATGGACAGAAGACTAGATAGATGATGGATGGATGGATTGGATGCATAGAGGAATGCATGGATGGATGCATGGACAGGTGGGTGGGTGGGTGGGTGGGTGTGTGGATGGATGGATGGATGGATATATGGATGGATGGATGGATGGACAAAAGGCTGGATGAGTGGGTGGGTGGATGGATGGATGGATGGATGGATGGATGGATGGACGGATGGACAAAAGGCTGGATGAGTGGGTGGGTGGATGGATGGATGGCCAGGTGGATGGGTGAGTGGATGAATGAATGAATGGACGAGTGTAGGAGAGAAAAAACTGCAGAGACACAGTGGTGTGCATCCAGAGGAAGATGGCCATTATAGCAAGGGGACTTAGAATTAGGAAGGATTTAACTCAAAGCAGGGGTTGCCATCTAAAATTTAACTAAAAAACAGCTGCAACCATTTCTTTGCACACCCTCTGTGGTTGCCTTCACACTGCAGTAGAGTTGAGTAGTTAAGACAGAAGCAGTATGATCAGAAAGCCTAAAACAGTTACTACCTGGCCCTTGTCAGAAAAATCTTGCAGAGTCTTGATGTAGAGGGAGGGAGTTCTCGGGGTGCATAGAGAGTTGTCTTCAACTACTGTGTAGAATTAGAATATGAATTGTTCAATGCAGCTTTTTCTTTTCTTTTTTTCTTTTTTTTCTTTTTTCCTGAGATGGAGCCTTGCTCTATCATCCAGGTTGGAGTGCAGTGGCACGATCTTGGCTCACTGCAACATCCGCCTCCTGGGCTCAAGCAATTTTCCTGCCTCAGCCTCCCTAGTAGCTGGGATTACTGGCACCCACCACCACACCCGGCTAATTTTTGTATTTTTAGTAGAGATGGGGTTTCACCATGTTGGCCAGGCTGGTCTCGAATTCTTGACCTCATGATCCGCCCACCTCGGCCTCCTAGAGTGCTGGGATTACAGGGATGAGCCACAGTGCCTGGCCTGTTCAATGTAGCTTTAAAGGAGGGTCTCATGTGTGAAAGAGAAAAAGACTTGGTCAACAGGAGAAAGAATATTCGTAGACTCAAGGATGCTCTAACGAAGAGATAGGCTTCTCTGGGAGATGGTGAGCACTATGTCATTGAAGGTGCGCTAGAAGAAGCTACACAACTGTTTTCTGGAATATTTCAAAGATATTCTAGCATTTCCAACACTATTGGTCAAGGATTCAGGGCTCCTTAGCTTGCTCCTGCCACGGATCCCTTCACAAGTCAGATGAACTCTATCTACCACTTCTCAGAATAGTGTTAATAAATGAATAAATAATATATTTGGAATTATAAAAGGAACTTGTGTTAAAATACACATATAAAAAATTTATAGGACAGCATATGGATGTGATTTTAATTAATATGTTAAATAACAAAACACAGCAGTGAATCTAATAACTATTAGTAACTTCACAAAAGAGATGAGCATGAAGTAGAGGTTAGCAAACTATTGCCTGCAAGCCAAATCTGGCCCAGCTCTTGCTTTTGTAAATAAAGTTTTCTTGACACACAACCACACCCATTTGTTTACATGTTATCTGTGGCTGCTTTCATGCCAAATGGTAGAGTTGAGTCATTGAGACAGCGACCATATAGGTCACAACACCAAAATATATCTACTACCTGGCCTTTTTCAGAAATAGTTTGCCACCTCCTGGCATAAAAGACTTTCAAAACATCTGAAACACTGTAATGTGGAATGAAAACATCTGGACATCTACTGGGGACAAAGTCACAGGTACTGCTAATACTACTGTGGTTTGCTTCACAATTCACACTTGAGGGGCACAGTATATTTCAGGTAAATGTTAGATAAAAAGTGCTAAGGGAAGAGTGTTTGTAAATGAATAAGTAATATTCATAATAAGGAATATTACTATAAGAAATATTATATAACAATATATAAGAATAATATGTTATATAAAATAATATATATAAGGAATATTATTCCTTATTCATATTAAGGAATAATATTCCTTATTCATATTAAGGAATATTATTCCTTATTCATATTAAGGAATAATAAGGGAAGGAGGAAACAGGGAGTGATTGCTTAATAGGTATGAGGCTTTACTTTGGGGTGATGAAAAGTTTCTGGGGCAGACAGTGGTGATGGCTGTACAACGCTGTCAATGTCCTTAATGTCCTTACATTGTACACTTTAAATTGGTTCATATGATAACTTTTACGTTACATGGTTTTTACCATAAAAAATGCACTGAGAAAAGATGCTATAATTTTTTCCATCCAAGTTTATGAATGCTCCTAAATTCGATCCACAAATTCCAGGTAAAACCCCAGTAGATGATCTAGACACTTCCTTCGAACCTTATAGTAGGTGACTCCTGGTGCTGCTCTGTTAAGAGCTGTGATTGTATCCAGGAAATGAGCATGAAGGTGGAATCTGCAAAAGATGTGGCATAGAGAGGGGAGGTCCCTGCAGTACCCTGCTCACAGCCTGGGCAGGGAACATCTCTGAACCTGGGGTTCCTGGTACTGCTCATTCCTTCCCCAACGGGGCTGCCTTCCATCACTATATTGCATTCTGAAGAAGTTAAGCAACACTTGCAAGGTTTTGAAGCTGTGCATAGCCGAGCTGGGACTTAAACCTGGGCAACGAGGTTCCAGAGTCCATGCACTTAACCATGACAACAGACCACCTCCAATTCCTTCCTGTGTTGATGCTCCAAGAGTCTAAGTTCTTAGTAAAACTCTCCAGGCCATGGATTGGAAAGCTTGCAAAAACATCATTCCACAATGGGGACCTCTTAATTTTCTGATGGAGTAAGAGTGTTGACCCTCACAGTAAGAATCCAGATGGACAGAGCCCACTCACAAGCCAGTATGAAACATCTAGTTATGTCACTGGAGTCCCCCAGGAAAGTAAACCAAAGGATAAACCTTCTAGCCCACCTCGGGAACCAGGGATGGGAAGCAGGCCTCAGGGTTCCCTTCTAGATACTCTCTGGAGCTGCTAAGACCTCTGAAGCCACTGGGCTCAAAGTGTGCAGTTATTATGTGGAAAGCAACGTCTGAGCCTGCAGCCTGGGAAGAGAGAGGCCTCAGATGCCCTGCAAAGGCAAGATGCCTAATTGTGGAACTCAATTTTGTTTTCATAGGAATCAATTTGCAGGGATTTTCATTTTCAATTATTCAACAACATCCAATTTTCCTTCCACACCTCAGCCAGACAGGAGGAGGGAAATTGCATGTGTCAATCACCCCAGAAAGCCACTGACCAGCCTAAAGTCACCCTGTAGCCCCCTGCATGAAGAGATCATGACTGGGGCCCTGGGAATGTGCCCTGGCTTTTCTGAGACAAATGGAGACACCAGATAGCCTTTTGCCCTGGACGCTGGGACACTGTCTGGCACTTGTTTTCCCTGTCAAGGAGGGAGACAGACAAGCTCCATGACTGTAAGAAGAACACACTTGGGTGACAAAAAAGAGGGAGGCAGCCCCCTTCTACCATCCACTCAGCTGTCATCATGGTGGGCTCTTCACAAGTCCTCGGAAATAACAAGGACCTGGCGCAGACTCTGGCGCCCCCTCCTACTCTGTCCTGGGCCCGGAGAAAATTAATTTAATCATTCTGATCCTTGGCTTCTTAGTCCTCAAAGTGGATATGAGCACTTCTTCTAGCTCCCAGGCCCAGAGAGGTGAAGCAACTCCTCAAAGTTTCCCTCGCTAGTAAGTCACAATATCTTGATTCGAAACCAGGCCATCTGGCTACAGGGCCTTGTCCTTAACTTTTATACCATAGATCAGTGGTTCCTACCCTTTTTGGCACCAGGGACTGGTTTCATGGAAGACAATTTTTCCATGGACCAGGGAGATGTGGGATTCAATTACATTATGTTTATTGTGCTCTTTATTTCTATTATTATTACTTTGTAATATATAATAAAATAATTATACAACTTGCTGTAATGTAGAATCAGTGGGAGCCCTGAGCTTGTTTTCCTGCAATTAGACAGTCCCATCTGGGGGTGATGGGAGACAGTGACAGATCATCGGGCATTAGATTCTCATAAGGAGCATGCAACCTAGATCCCTCACATGTGCAGTTCACAATAGGATTTGCACTCCTATGATAATCTAATGCTGCCACTGACCTGACTGGAGGTGGAGCTCAGGTGATAATGCGAGTGATGGGGAGTGGCTGTAAATAAAGATGAAGCTTCACCTACTCGCCTGCAACTCACCTCCTTCTGTGTGGTTGGGTTCCTAATAGGCCATGGACTGGTAGCAGTCCGTGGCCTGGGGTTTGGGGACACCAGCCATAGAGGGCAGTGCCTGACACATATTATATTCTCAATAAGCAATATCGACTATTCCCTCGATAGAACACTTCACATGCTATGTTGCATTTGGTTACGACTCTGCCAGCTCATTAGTTCCAAGAGGCAGGAGCTACCCCTTCCTTTATGTACTTGCCATCTGGTATTCAGTTATTTATCTGTTCACATACTCAACCTCTAATCTCACTTCCAAAATAGTTATCAAGTACCAACTATGTGTAAGGACTTATGCTAGAATAGCAAAGTGAATGGGTGTTAATCCACTCACTGCATCAGTATCCGACTGCCCTCTATGTGCCCAGGACTCTCACGGTCCTCCAGGATCCTCAGGGTAAGGCAATGGGTAGGCAGAAAAGTTTAATATGCTAAGAGGGAAAAGTTCCAGATGGGGTGCAGCAGTGGCTCCCAATAGCATTACTAATTTTTAACTGATGACTAAGTCCTTGAGATCTACTACACAGCATAGTTCCTATAGCTTGGTGCCCTAAGACCTCTGAAGCAACCAGCCTCAAATTATGCAGTTATCATGTGGAAAGCAACATCTAAGCCCAAAGCCTGGCAAGACAGAGGCCTCAGATGCCTTTCAGATGCATTTTAAGCAACACACTCAAGGTCCCAAAGATGTGCATGGCAGAACTGGAACTTAAACCTAGGCAGCTAGGTTCCAAAGCCCATGCACTTAACCATGACAACAAACCACCTCCAATTCCTTCCAACTTGCACACTCCAGGAGCCCAGGATGGACTCTCCTGGCCATGGGTTGGAAACCCAAGAAGACATAATTCCACAGACACAAGACATAATTCCGTAATTCTTGTAGCCGCATTGTGTATTTTAAGTGTACCTATCACCTCAATTCTTGCCCACTATTTCTTTGTGGTTGGAAAATTTTAAGTGCACAATATAGTATTCGTAGCTATAGGATCTATGCTATAGAGTAGATCTCCAGAACTTATTTATTACTATTATTAGTGAGAACCCACTCAATTATAAACAACTTTTTATTTTTTATTTGTATTTATTAATTTTATTTTTCCATAAGCTATTGGGGTACAGGTGGTATTTGGTTACATGAGTAAGTTATTTAGTGGAGATTTGTGAGAACCTGCCGCACCCATCACCCAAGCAGTAAACACTGCACCATATTTGTTGTCTTTCATCCCTTGCCCCCTCTCCCTATTCCCCCCAAGTCCCCAAAGTCTATTGTATCATTCTTATGCCTTTGCATCCTCATAGCTTAGCTCTCACATATCAGTGACAACATAAGATGTTTGGTTTTTCATTCCTGAGTTACTTCAGTTAGAATAATAGTCTCTAATTTCATCCAGATCATTGCAAATGCTGTTAATTCATGTTTGTGGCAGCACAATTCACAACAGCAAAATCATGGAACCAACCCAATTTATAAACAACTTCTTTTTAATTTGCTAAAAGGATAGATCTTATGTTAAGTGTTCATACCTGATATGCTCTGAATGTTTGTGTCCCCTCCAAAAATTATGCTGGAACTTAATCCTCAATGCAACATTATTAGTAAGTGGGGTCTTTAGGAGGTGATCAGGCCATGAAGGCTCCGTGCCTTATAAAAGGGCTGCAGGAAACTGGCTGGGCCCTTTTTGCCCTTCTCCTTTCACCATGTGAGGATGCAGCAGCAAGAGACCATCCTGGATGCTAAGAGGGCAGCCCTCACTAAACAATGAACCTGCTGGTGCCTTGACCTTGGACTTCCCACCCTCCAGAACTATGAGAAAATTAATGTTTGTGCTTTCTGTTCTTTGTAAGTTACACACTCTCAGGAATTTTGTTACAGCAGCAGGAACAGACTGAGACAAAAATAAAACAAACACATTAATAATAATAAAGAACCAGACATGGTAGGTCATACCTATAATCCCAGCACTTTGGGAGGCCAAAGAAGGAGGATCACTTGATCCCAGGAGCTGGAGACAAGCCTGAACACCATAGCAAGACCTCATGTCTACAAAAACTGAAAAAATTAGCTGGGCTTAGTGGCAGGTGCCTATAGTCCCAGCTACTTGGGAGGGTGAGGCAGGAGAACTGCTCATGTCCAGGAGTCAAAGGCTACAGTGAGCCGTAAGCCATGATTGCAACACTGCACTCCAGCCTGGGTGACACAGCAAGACTCCATCTCAAAAAAAAAAAAAAAGAGAACGACAGACAGCCCACTTCCCCGCCCCAACTGGGATGGAAGGTGGCCAGCCTAGTAGTAGTCTTAGGCTTCAGCATCTGAGGCAGCCCCCCATGTTATCTCCCAGGCCAGAGGAGGAGAAAATGACAGCAGTCTGCAGCAGAGAGCCTTTGTCCTGCCTGAGCAATGAGTTTGGTCCTGATGGAGGTGTGCTGCAGAGACCCTGGTAGGAGCACCTCACGGCAGCATGTCTAGGGAAGGAAAGGGAAAGGAGGGAAAATCAGGCTCTTGAGGACTGGTGGCCAGCAAACCTCCTTCCTGCCCTCCCAGAGGAGGTGGGCTCACAGGGAGGGCACTGTGATGAGGGATCCCCTTAAACGTGTGGCATTGTGGAGCCTGAGGTTGGGAAAACCATCAATCAGAGAGGAGAGAAGACTTCCCGAAATTGAGATGAAATTTCCTCTAAGAAATTGCTGTCAAAGAGAGGGCTGGATCTAGACTGGCTTGTCTAACTGTCTGATCCTCTTAAACCCCTGTGAGGCTGGGAGAGCACAGGAGACAGACGGGGGAACGGTGTCACTCAGGACGCTGCTGGAGTCGCGTCCCGACAATTCAGGGTAACGCTGTGACGCACTTCAGAGGAATGATTTCATAGCTCTGATTCATGGGGAAAACGTTCCTTCTCACCAAGCTCATTTTCAGGTGCCCTCTGACAACCACCAAGCAAAAACACAAAAGGAGGTGGGGGAAGAAATTAGTTAGGCTGATGATAAAAAGAAGCTGGGGTGGGTTCCCCTCCCTTGTGGCTAGAAACATGTGGGCAGCTGCACCTCTGGTGCTGCTAATGCTGATCACTCCGGGCACGATCCAGCCACATGGCCGGGGTCACCGGAATGGTCCTTCCTCACCCCACCTCTTCTCAAATGCCATCTGTTCCTGCCTCCCCTCTTGCAGGATTTATATACAGACAGTAAGATTCCTTCAGCAAACGTCTCTGTGCCCTATTCCACGTAATGTGCCGAAGACACAGAACTGAATAAGACAATGTGGCATGGTGGTTAAGAGAATGAACTTTGCAGTCAGGCTATGGGGTGAGTATGGACCAGAGGCAAGTGTTTTAATCCCCATGAGCTCTGCTTCCTCCATCTATAAAATGGGAATGACAGCAACAACCACTTTCTAGAGGTGGTAAAAATATTTAATGCAAAAGTGCATTTATAGTGCAGAAGCGCAATGTCTCCGACACAGTGAGTGTGCAGTAAAGTCACCTGAAGACAAAGACATCACCCCTCCCTGCCACAGGTCCCGGTCTGCTGGGGGATGTTGGCTTGTAAGCAAGGTACCTCAACAGAGTGGGATGTGACGATAAAGGCCAGCGGAAAGGCCAACCCTCTCTAACGGAGGTGAGTGATGAATGAAAAAGTGACAGGGCACTTGAGACAGAAAGCTGGCTCCTCATTTATCCATCATTTCTGGGGCTCCAGGGCCTGCCTAGGGCATGGTCTAGCATGTAAAGAAAGTGCTCAAAAATATTTGTTGAAAGAAACTAAAGCCATGTCTTAAAGGATAAGCTGTGATTCACCTGGTGGGCATGGCAGAGGGAAAGGGTATTCCAGGCAGTGGGAGCAGCATAGATAAGGGCCTGGAGACACAACTGGGATAGGAAATGTCAAGTAGTCCAGGGTCAGTAGAACGTAAGTCTTCCAAGAGGTAAATGGCAGAAGATAAGGACCCAGGTCAGAAAGAACCTGTGTTCCAAAATACAGTTTGCACTGCTTCCTGCAAGCAAAGTGAAACCTCTGTAGGATTTCATAGAAGTGGCACAGTGAGGTCATGCTTTTGAAAGACCACTCTAGAGCAGAATCAGAGCATAGATGGAAGCAGAGAGGCACCATAGGAAGATATTGCTAACCTCCCAGGTGCTGTGGTCTAAATATCTGTGTCCCCTAAAAACCATACATTAAACCCACAAAGTGATGGTATTAGGAGGTGAGGTCCCTTGGGAGGTGGTCAGGTCACAGGCATGAGCCTTCATGAATGGGATTAGGGCCCTTATAAAAGAGATCCCAGAGAGCTCGTATGATCCTTTGTCATAGGATGTTACATTGAAAAGACGGCCATCTAGGAAGTGGGCTCTTAGCAGACACTGAAGCTGCTGACACCTTGATTTGCACTTCCCAGCCTCCAGAACCGTGACCTATACATTTCTGTTGTGTATAAGCCACCCAGTCTGTGGTGTTTTGTTATAGTGGCTCAAACAGAATATGATACCAGGGCAGGAGAACAGATCTGTGCATGGAGAGAAAGCAGAGACAAGGAGGGGGAAATGGAGCAGAGGAGGAGAAGGACAGATGGAGATGGGGACAGATCCGAGAGGTAATTAAGACCCATCCATTTTAAGGATGGAACAAGGGAAAGAGATGAGTCAAAGGTGATGTATTTGGTGGGTGGAGGAACCATTTACACAGACTATGGGACATAAAAGGAGTCCTCTCTCCCACTGTAGCCCCTTTGAGCATGACGTATGCATAGAACATAAAGGACACAGGGATCCAACGCTCAGGGGAGACATTAGCTGCAGGCAGCAGTAACCAGCAACCCTCCTAATCATACGTTGAAGCTCATTCTTTGTTGTCCCCTCCACGGTCAAGACTCTCTGTTTTCTTCCTCCCATGCTGACACCTTTTTGAAAACAAGGGTCCTATCTAATTCTTCTAATTTCTCGTCAAAACTAACAAAGTAAATATTGTTCAAAAAATGCTTATTAATGGATTTTGACCATCTCCAATTCAGAGGTTCCATGTGTCTTCGGAGACAGGTTTCAGAAGGTGAGCCTAGCACAGTACCTGGCACATGGCTGGTGCTCAAAAAACTTATTGACTGAGTAAAGAAAGGCAGAGCTCTCTGTTCCTTATAGACCTCTCCACGACCCAAGAGCAGGAAATAGGACACAATGGTATCCCCTCATATGGGGAGTGCGAGAACCCCATGATATACAAGCCCTTACAAGGCATGATGTGCAATGAAACTCAGGCTTTCCTGCCGGGGTAATGGTCTTCACTCTGTCAGTCCATTCCCTCATATGGAAAACTGATCATGGTACACAATGCCTGGAGGCACCATTGAGTCAGATACAGAAACCTCCTAACACACAGCCTGGCTCAGCAACTGCTCAATGATTGGTAACAATGCTAAGGATGGTGATGATCTAATGAAGTATCATTACTAGTGATCAGAATGGGGATAAAGTTATTGAATATCTTTATTTACCTGTCTCCTGCTTAAAACTGTTCAAAGACCCTACTGCTTTCACCATAAAGACAAATACGCTTAATACAGCCCACAAGACCTGGCCAGGCGCGGTGGCTCACGCCCGTAATCCCAGCACTTTTGGAGGCCGAGGTGGGTAGAACATGAGGTCAGGAGATCGAGACCATCCTGGCTAACACGGTGAATCCCCATCTCTACTAAAAATACAAAAAATTAGCCGGGCATGGTGGTGGGTGCCTGTAGTCCCAGCTACTGAGGCTGAGGCAGGAGAATGGCGCGAACCCGGGAGTCGGAGCTGCAGTGAGCCCAGACTGCGCCACTGTACTCCAGCCTGGGTGACAGCGAGACTCCGTCTCAAAAAAAAAAAAAAAATACAGCCCACAAGACCCATCACTGCAGGCACCCTGTCGGCATCTCCAGCCCCATCTTCATGAACCCCTTTCTCTCTCCCCTCTCCTTTCTCTCTCCCCTCTCCAGCTGGGCTTGTCCCACTAAGGGTCTTGGTGTCATGCCATCTTCCCAAACATTAGTCAGACTTTCTCCTGTTCCCTGAGCTATGAGAATTTTGGCCTCACTCACTTGTTCATCCATTAATTTCTCACTCTCTTACTCATTGAAAAGACATTTATTTATTACCTACACTGTGCCAAGCACTGTAAAAATGGAACTACCTGAAACTCCAACCACGAATGGGATATCAGTGAGAGTTCCGTTATCCATCAGTACCTGCTTGTCAGCAAGCTCGCTTTAAGAAGAAATGTGAGGGGAATTGGGGAGGGGAATATGGATTTCAAAGCTCCAAGCTATCCTTCACCCGTGTTTAATTACCGTAATAGAAACATGGCTGCTCCTAGAAGTGCACACCCCAACACACACACACACACACACACACACAGATAGAGAGAGAGTGCACAAGAGTGCAAGACGGCGCTGAATTGGATTACAATGTAGGGAAGATGTACAGGAAAAGGAATATCCTCAGCTGAACCCAAAATGGGATATGTCTGATTTTTCTGGGATTTACTGGAGGTGGGTGGATCTCCTAGTCAGGATGTTTATTTGCATGAGAGGAGAGACTGACAGAAGAAATATTTTTGTTTGGATCCCAAAAACAAAGAGAACACAGAGAGGATATGCATGCCTATATCAACACATCTCAGGTACTCCATAAATATGTACACCTACTATGTGCCCACAAAAATTAAAAATAAAATAATACAAAGAACACAGAGAGGACAGAATAGCATCTTTTTCAGCCTAGATCTAGGGCTATATAATTTCTTTTTTGAGACAGGGGTCTCACTGTTACCCAGGCTGGAGTACAGTGCAACGATCATGGCTCATTGCAGCCTCAACCTCCCAGGCTCAAACAATCCTCCCACCTCAGCCTCCCTAGTAGTTGGGACTATAGGCACAATCCATGACATCTGGCTAATTTTGTATTTTTTTATAGAAACGAAGTTTAACTATGTTGCCCAGGCTGGTCTCAAAGTCCTGGGCTCAGCCTCCCAAAGTACTGGGATTACAAGCATGATCCATGCCTGGCCAGGCATAATAATTGAGAAAGGAGCTTCAGATAGGAGATGCAAGGTCTAGTTTCATGAGAGGCTACGGAATTTGGGGTTCAGCTGGCATGGTTTTGGCAGTCAGTGTCATCCTTGGTCAAGGAGAGAAGATGGTTTTGTCACTTCTGTAGAGAGGTGCTGCTTCAGCCAGTAAGAATCCAAAGTACCTGGAAGGTTTTGTAATTGATGGGCACTGGCAGTTAGAGAATCTTGCTAGATGAGGGAGGAAGAGAGCTTGAAGGAATAGGTAGCCAAGGGGAGAAGGTATTCCGCCTGCTTCTGAAATCCCAGTACCTCCAAGCCTAAGGATGTAGCAGAGATGAAGGATGAGGAGCATCTTTAAGGAGCCACTGGGGGCTACTGCTGGGTCCCTGTTTGCAAATTGGAACTAATGCTACCCGTCATCCCAGAGCACCCCCATGGAGAACTGGAGGCTCATATGACCTTATCGGCCCTAGCCAGAGCTGCTGTCCTTTTACTGGGCCCCTCTCAACCCAGAAATCCCAAGGGTTGTATACCTGGGGGCTGTAAGATCCAACCAAGCCTAATGGATTTTAACCAATTGTAATACCCATGCAAAATCCACACCACCCGGTGGATTTCAAACCTAACGCAGCCCCCAGCCCCAGGCTCCCAGCCCCTGCCCCCATCTGAGTTCATTAGTGAACCAGCAGCCATTCTCTCTGCAGTACCAATTTCTCTGGGCTCCACTGTTTCCTGAGAAGGGATAATAAATGTGTTCGGAAGCGTGGGGTGATTTATTAAAGTGCATTGTATTCCAATGGTTTTACAAGAAGATTAATTTTTAATAAAGAAACCTATTACCTCACTCTTTGAGGACCTTCACACACCTAAGAAAAATGATTCTCTCTGCCTCTGTGGAAACTGCTGTGGCTTCCTTCCTGGAACAGGGTCCACTTTGTTCTCTTCAGCTCCTCTGGAGAGAAGCAGATGGACTTTCTGAGTGGGGTCCAAACGGAATTTGGACCTCTTCTTGGTCCATTAGTGACTGAATACTCATTTTTCAGGCTCTTTTCTTAGCACCCCTGGCTGAGGTTTCTGATCAACAGAGCTGCCCCTGTTCTAACCATGGGATGTGAAGTCAGGCCCTGGCCAGCTACTGACCACTGGGGTCTCCAAACAGGGGATGGGAGGATAGAAGGGAATTTAAAGGAGACCCACATGTGATCAAGACATTGGAAAGGAAATCAGGCCAGGCACGATGGCTCACACCTGTAATCCCAGCACTTTGGGAGGCTGAGACAGGAGGATTACTTGAGCTCAGAAGTTTGAGGCCAGCCTTGGTAACATAGTGAGACTCTCTCCACAAAAAAAAAAAAAAATTAAATTAGCCAGGCATGGTGATGCACACCTGCAGTCCCAGTGACTCAGGAGGCTGAGGTAGGATTGCTGAACCCAGGAGGTTGAGGCTGCGGTGAGCTAGAATCATGCCACTGCACTTCAGCCTGGGTAACAGAGTGAGACCTCATTTCAAAAAAAAAAAAAAAAGAAAGAAAATAGGTCAGGAATAAAATTTTTAAATGGCCAGGTGGCAGGATAGACAAGTGGATGAGAAGATAGGCTCTCTACCGCTGACTACTTTCATGACCTTGGGCAAGTTGTGTGGCCTCTGAGCCTGAATTTCCTCATCTGTGAATTGGGCATTGATGGAATTCTGGGGAAGATTCAACTAACTAAGAAGTGCTCAGCACAGAGCCTATATTTATTGTTATGATTGTTGCTGCTGGGGGTATAATTCTTCGGAAGAGGGAAAAAGTTGGTGAAGCTTGGATTTGGGAAGGCAGGAAGCAAACAGAGATCTTCACATAAATTAGAGTGAATTTATTTTTACATTATTTTACAGAGTACAATCCCTTTGTCACTTCTTCATTAGGAAATAGCATACAAGGTAACAGTGATACAGTTTCCCAAAGGCACTTCAGCTAAGGCTGGGAAAGGAGGGCATATGGATGCAGACCAAGGGATGTGGGCAGCACAGGCGGGCCTCAAGAGACACCTTCTCTGCAGGATTTTGGAGAGGGGAAGGTACCATCTTGTAAGAGTTAATTACAGGTTAGTTAACTTCGAGATGGAAGGTTAGTCACTGACATTAGTAATAATAACTATTATTACTATTACCATTACTATCCTAATTGCTTAAAATAAGTTACTTCTTGTATTAAGTCGGTGCAAAAGTAATTGTGGTTTTTGCCATAATAACGTAAGTTAGTTAAACACCTACAATAAACCAATCCTAAAATTTCATCTATTATAATTCCAGGGTCCCAAGTCAGCAGTGAAGATGTTTAATTCTATATAAAGGGCTTTAACTAAGTTCACAGTCAGAATAAATCACTAAAATTCCCAGTGAGACTGGATCCAAATAATGAAATCTCAAAAGCTAACAAATAGTAAGCACGTGGCTGATGCCAGTAGCTCTGCTAACAGCATGATATATCAGTTCCTCAGAACAACTCTATGATACAGATAAACTATTTGCAAATCACATACCTGATACAGGATCCCTGTTATATAAAGAACACTTAAAACTCAATAGTGAGACTTGCCTTTTCTGGGTAGGTGATATAAACAGAATTTTATAATATGTGACCTTTTATGCCTGGCTTCTTGCAGTGAGCATAGTATGTACAAGGTTTATCCATCCTGTGGCATGAATCAGTGCTTCATTCCCTTTATGGCTGAATCATATTCCATTGTATAGATAGACCACATAAAACCAAAGTAAATTAGTGGTTACTGAGGGCCGGGGAGGAATGGGTGTGAATGCTTAATGGGTACGAGTTTTCTGTTTGGGTGACGAAAAAGTTCTGGAACCATAATGGTTGTACAATGTTGTGGGTGCATTTAACACCACTGAATTGTATGTTTTAAAATGGTTAAAGGTTTGGGAGGCCGAAGTAGGCAGATCATCAGGTTAGGAGTTCAAGACCAGCCTCACCAAGATGGTGAAACCCCGTCTCTACTAAAAATACAAAAATCAGCCAGGTGCGGTGGCATGCGCCTGTAATTCCAGCTACTCGGGAGGCTGAGGCAGGAGAATCACTTGAACCTGTGAGGTGGAGGTTGCAGTGAGCCAAGATTGCACCATTGCACTGCAGCCTGGGTGACAGAGCAAGACTCCATCTCAAAAAAAAAAAAAAAGTGGTTAAAGCGATAGACTTTATGTTATGTATATGTATCACAATAAAAACAATAAGAAAATCAACAACCCAAAATTTTCTAATGGGCAAAATATTTGAGCAGAAACTTCACCAAAGAAGATACACACATGGAAAACCAGAAGTTGAAAGCTACTCAACATCATTAGTCACGAGGAAAATGCAAATTAAAATCACAGTCATATACCCGTATATACCTGTAAGAATGTCTAACATTTAGAAGACTGGGCCAAGCAAGGTGGTGGATCATGCCTGTAATTCCAGCACTTTGGGAGGCAGAGGTGAAAGGATTGCTTGAGGCCAGGAGTTTGAGACCAACGTGGGCAATAGAGGGAGACCCCGGGTCTACCAAAGATAAAAAAGAATTTTCTGGACATGATGGCACACACTTGTAGTCTTAGCTGCTTGGAAGGCTAAGGGGAGAAGATCCCCCTGAGCCCAGGAGTTCGAGGCTGCAGTGAGCTATGATTGCACCACTGCACTCCTGCCTGGGTGACAGAGTGAGACCCCAACTCTGAAAAAAAAAAAAGAGAAAAAGACTGATCATGTTGGTGAGTGTATATGAGAAGTAGAACTTTTATAGACTGCTGGTGGAAATGTAACATGGTTCAACCACTCTGGAAAACAGTTTGGAAGTTTCTTAAAAAGTTAAATATTCACCAACAAATGATCCAGCCTTTCTACTTCTAGCTACTCAAGAGAAAGAAAAGCACATGTCCAAAGGCATATACAGAACTGTTCATATCCACATTATTTGTAACGACCAAACCCTGTAAATAAACCAAGTGTCTATCAACTGGTGATGGGATAAACACAATGTAGTCTCTATCCATACAGTGGAATATGACTGCACAACACAAAGAACCAAACACTGTTACATGGGACAGTGTGGGTGAACCTGAAAACCATTACAGTAAGCCAAAGGAGCCAGGTGCAAAAGACTACGTTCTTTCTATTCAAATATATGAAATGTCCAGAAAGGGCAAATTCCTAGAGATAGAAATCAGATCAGTCATTTCCTGGAGTTTTAGCAGTTCCCTGGAGCTGGAGGTTGAGGGAGAGTAGATTAACTACAAATGAGATATTTCTGAGGTGATGGAGTTCTAAAGCTAAATTGTGGTAACGCCTACATGACTCCATAAATTCAGTCAAGATCTATATTGTATTTTATAGAAACAATAGGTGAATATTATAGCATGTCAATTACATCTCAATAATGCTTTAAAAATAGTTTGTCCTGGCCTAGTGTGGTGGCTCACGTCTGTAATCCCAGCACTTTGGGAGGCCAAGGCGGGCAGACCACGAAGTCAGGAGATGGACACCAACCTGGCCAACATCGTGAAACCCTGTCTCTACTAAAAATACAAAAATTAGCTGAATGTGGTGGTGCATGCCTGTAATCCCAGCAACTCAGGAGGCTGAGGCAGGAAAATCACATTAACCTGGGAGGCAGAGGTTGTGGTGAGCTGAGATCATGCCACTGCGCTCCAGCCTGGTGACAGAATGAGATTCCATCTTAAAAAAAAAAAAAATACTTTGTTCCAGCTGGGTGCGTTGGCTAACACCTGTAATCTCAGCACTTTGGGAGGCCGAGGCAGGCGGATCACCTGAGGTCAAGAGTTCAAGACCAGCCTGGCTAACATAGGGAAACCAGGGAAACCCCGTCTCTACTAAAAGTATAAAAATTAGCTGGGCATGATGGCGGGTGCCTGTAATCCCAGCTACTTGGGAGGCTCAGGTGGAAGAACCTGGGAGGCGGAGGTTGCAGTGAGCCGAGATCGCGCCATTGCACTGCAGCCTGGGTGACAGACTCCATCTCAAAAAAAAAAAAAAAAAAATTGTTCCATATGATTTCATTTATATAAAACTCTAAAAAATGCAAACCAATGTACGGATTTAGAAAGCATATCAGTGGTTGTCTGAGGAGGATGGGAGCAGGGAGGGGCAGGAGCTGAGGGACTGCAAAGATACACAAAGAAACCCATTGGAGTGATGGATATTTTCATTATCCTGACTGTGGTGATGGTTTCACAAGTATATGCAAAGTTCAATACTTACCCAATTTTACTCTTCACATGTGTGAAGTTTCCAGAATGCCAGTCATATCTTAATAATTTTTTTTCTAAACAAGAGAACATTCCCAGTTGAGGCAATTTGAATTTTGTGATGATTCCCTTTTGCACACATACATGTAACTCAGAGGGGAGCTACCAAAGCAGGAGGCTCAGTACTGAACAAGGAAGCTATGAGGTCTTAGTCCCAAGGGGGATGGAAGTCTGGGATTATTGTATGAAGACCCTACTCCTGAGTTCTGATTGTGCAGATGGGGAAGTGGTACAGCTGTTTAGGAGTTCCACGGGCTGGGTGAACCCAGCAGGAGTGTCACTCAAATTACGGAGGTGATGATGTCACAGAAATACCCAGCACCATGGAATAGAAGTTCAGGCATGTGTGCTGAGCTGAGCATCCCCTGTGTATTAGTTTGCCAGGGCTGCCATTACAAAGCACCACGCTGGGTGCTTATGCAACAAAAATTAATTTTCCACAATTCTGGACTAAAAGTCCAAGATCAGGTGTCAGCAGGATTGGTTTCTTGTGAGGCCTCTCTCCTTGGCTGTTGACACCACTTTATTCCTATATCTTTTTTTTTATTATTATTATACTTTAAGTTTTAGGGTGCATGTGCACAATGTGCAGGTTAGTTACATATGTATACATGTGCCATGTTGGTGTGCTGCACCCATTAACTCATCATTTAGCATTAGGTATATCCCTAAAGCTATCCCTCCCCCCTCCCCCCACCCCACAGCAGTCCCCAGAGTGTGATGTTCCCCTTCCTGTGTCCATGTGTTCTCATTGTTCAATTCCCACCTATGAGTGAGAATCTACGGTGTTTGGTTTTTTGTCCTTGCGATAGTTTACTGAGAATGATGATTTCCAATTTCATCCATGTCCCTACAAAGGACATGAACTCATCCTTTTTTATGGCTGCATAGTATTCCATGGTGTATATGTGCCACGTTTTCTTAATCCAGTCTATCATTGTTGGACATTTGGGTTGGTTCCAAGTCTTTGCTATTGTGAATAGTGCTGCAATAAACATACGTGTGCATGTGTCTTTATAGCAGCATGATTTATAGTCCTTTGGGTATATACCCAGTAATGGGATGGCTGGGTCAAATGGTATTTCTAGTTCTAGATCCCTGAGGAATCACCACACTGACTTCCACAATGGTTGAACTAGTTTACAGTCCCACCAACAGTGTAAAAGTGTTCCCATTTCTCCACATCCTGTCCAGCACCTGTTGTTTCCTGACTTTTTAATGATTGCCATTCTAACTGGTGTGAGATGGTATCTCATTGTGGTTTTGATTTGCATTTCTCTGATAGCCAGTGATGGTGAGCATTTTTTCATGTGTTTTTTGGCTGCATAAATATCTTTTGAGAAGTGTCTGTTCATGTCCTTCACCCACTTTTTGATGGGGTTGTTTGTTTTTTTCTTGTAAATTTGTTTGTGTTCATTGTAGATTCTGGATATTAGCCCTTTGTCAGATGAGTAGGTTGAGAAAATTTTCTCCCATTTTGTAGGTTGCCTGTTCACTCTGATTGCAGTTTCTTTTGCTGTGCAGAAGCTCTTTAGTTTAATTAGATCCCATTTGTCAATTTTGGCTTTTGTTGCCATTGCTTTTGGTGTTTTAGACATGAAGTCCTTGCCCATGCCTATGTCCTGAATGGTAATGCCTAGGTTTTCTTCTAGGGTTTTTATGGTTTTAGGTTTAAAGTTTAAGTCTTGAATCCATCTTGAATTAATTTTTGTATAAGGTGTAAGGAAGGGATCCAGTTTCAGCTTTCTCCATATGGCTAGCCAGTTTTCCCAGCACCATTTATTAAATAGGGAATCCTTTCCCCATTGCTTGTTTTTCTCAGGTTTGTCAAAGATCAGATAGTTGTAGATATGCGGCATTAGGGTTTGAAAACTGGCACAAGACAGAGATGCCCTCTCTCACCACTCCTATTCAACATAGTGTTGGAAGTTCTGGCCAGGGCAATTAGGCAGGAGAAGGAAACAAAGGGTATTCAATAGGAAAACAGGGAGTCAAATTGTCCCTGTTTGCAGATGACATGATTGTATATCTAGAAAACCCCATTGTCTCAGCCCAAAATCTCCTTAAGCTGATAAGCAACTTCAGCAAAGTCTCAGGATACAAAATCAATGTACAAAAATCACAAGCTTTCTTATACACCAATAACAGACAAACAGAGAGCCAAATCATGAGTGAACTCCCATTCACAATTGCTTCAAAGAGAATAAAATACCTAGGAATCCAACTTACAAGGGACGTAAAGGACCTCTTCAAGGAGAACTATAAACCACTGCTCAATGAAATAAAAGAGGATACAAACAAAGGGAAGAACATTCCATGCTCATGGGTAGGAAGAATCAGTATTGTGAAAATGGCCATACTGCCCAAGGTAATTTATACATTCAATGCCATCCCCATCAAGCTACCAATAACTTTCTTCACAGAATTGGAAAAAACTACTTTAAAGTTCATATGGAACCAAAAAAGAGCCTGCATCGCCAAGTCAATCCTAAGCCGAAAGAACAAAGCTGGAGGCATCACGCTACCTGACTTCAAACTATACTACAAGGCTACAGTAACCAAAACAGCATGGCACTGGTACCAAAACAGAGATATAGATCAGTGGAACAGAACACAGCCCTCAGAAATATTCCTGTCTTTTCTTGGTCTTCACTCTGTACATGTCTCTGTCCTAATGAGGCCATTAAGGCCCATCCTAACGGCCTCATTTTATCTTAATTACTTCTTTGGAATCCTATCCCCATATAAAGTCACATTGTGACATACCAGGAGCTAGGACTTCAGCGTTTGAAGTGGGATTGGGGACAAAATTCAGCCCACAAAACCCTCTCAGGATTCAGGCATAGAAGGAGTAAGCCTGATAGGTGTTCAGGAGACAGAGCAAGAAGGAAGGAGGAAATTGAAAGAAATGGACTAAATAACCCCAGATACAAGGTTTATGGTGGTTCTGTCTTGGGTGGATGTGGTTCTGGAAAGTGTCCAGTTGTCCAGCTCCCTGCTCCTTGAAGTGTGGTCCAGACCAGCAGCATGGGAATCACCTGGGAGATGGTTAGGTACACAGACTCTCCAGCCCCATCGCAGGCCAAGTAAACAAGAGCCTGCATTGTAACAAGATTCCCAGCTCCTTCTTGAGTCTGTTAAAGTTTGTGATGCACCGATGTAGACTTCAACCTTCCACACTCCCTCTCTCTCAGAAGCCAGGACTTCCAGAATCCAGAATTGATCCCTGTTCTAAAAGCCCCCTCCCTGACTACATGCATCCCTATTTATACACTTGTGTGGTTACCTATGCAATTAAGTTACAACGAGGCTATAATGAGCCCTATTAGCAAACTGGTTTGCATCCAATTGATTTCCTGGTTGTGCAAAAGTGCTCAGTAATGACCCATTTTAATAGTAACCAAAATTAGCTCAGCAACCCAGCTCCACCTTTTGCAGCAGTCAGACAACAGCTTTCTGAGATGACCTGGCAGGGACCCAGCTCACAGGGAGTACTGGCCCTGTGGCATCCTGAGGATGCCACAAGATTGTGAAGGAAATACTAAGAGAGGTGCTCAGGTGGTTGGAGCCTCAAACTGAGGATACAAGAAGATGCAATTCATATCCACAGCCCCCGTGAAGGGAGACGAGGGATGGCCACAACTATCTTACTGCCCAGGACAATAGGGAGGTAGGTTCCATCATGGTGGAAAAAGAAGGCTCTGAGAGGTTAAGTAATTGTGTTGTCACTGTCCAGCGCAAATAAGCAAAGGAGTCAGTATCTACCTGGACATTTCACACCAAAGCCTGAATGCCTCATCTTCCCACTGGGCCAAGCTCAGCCATCACTGGTGCCTGCTGGTGGAGGTGTCGGGGGGTAGCTCTAGCTTCTCCCCCAGGCCATGGCAAGACATTTTTCTAACTATTCCTTCTCTTCCTGGAGATCCTGCTCCTCCAGTGAGGAAAGGCTGGCTGCTTGGGTAAGTGGCTCTGAGAGGCTTAGAAAGAGCATTTGGGAACATCGGTGGGCCAAGGAATAAGAAGAGCCCCTGATGACGTGATGGCTTTCAGAGGGCTGAGCTGGGCTGAGCGCATCAGTGATCCTGCAGTCACCTCTGTGCTAATTAGGGAAGCTTATCCCGGGGCATTACCAGGTTTGTTTAGCTTTCAGCTCTTGTCTTTCCCACTGATGACAGTCCCTGGCAAAGACCTGATTCCTTAATGAACTTCAATAGCTGGTTTCACTCTCTTGGGCTTGATTTTCACCCTTGAACAGCAAAGCAGACTTGCCACTTGTTCACCTCTGCTAAGGTTGGAACTCTGGTGTTCCCTCCAAAATTCCTGTTGAAAGTTCATCCTCATTATGTTGGTATTAAGAGGTAAGGGCCTTTGGCAAGCACAGCCCTCATGAATAGATTGATCCCTTATAACAGGGCTGGAGGCAACTAGCTTTGGCTCCCTTTCTGGCTCTTCTCCATTTCCATCATGTGAGTACATAGCATTTGTCCCTGTTACCCTTTTTGGCCCCATCCACCACGTGAGGATGCAGGAGGAAGGCCCTCACCAGACGCCAAACACCAACGCCTTGATCTTGGACTTCCCAGCCTCCAGAACTGTGAGAAAATAAATTGTCATTCTTAATAATTCACTCAGTCTCATCATTTTGTTATAATTGCACAAATGGATAGAGAAAACCTCCCTCCAGTGGCTGGTGAAGAAAGACAGAAAATGAGAGAACTGAATTGTAGGTAACAGGGAAGGCAGGTCTGCTAGTAAAGACATGAGAGGCCCTCCCATTTTTTTAAGCCGCAGGGACAAACTGGAATAATAATGCCAGCTGTTTCCTCACTCCCAATGGGAATGTGAGCTCCTGATACCCATGTTCATTACCATTTATTGACTCACTGAGAGATCAACACTGTGCTAGGATCTATGCAGGACAGATTTCTCCATTTGTCCCCCAGGTCCACTCTCTGTCCTTATCCACTCTATTCTGTGCCCTGAAACCATATTGATGGATCCCCTTCCCTACTGAGTTTGGCCAAAGGAAAACATTACAGGGTAGCAGAAGGTGGGAGGAGAGAGATATGGGAGTCTTCATCCTCTTGACTTCCTCTCTGCTAGAATATGGGTTGGTTATGACTTGACTCATTACTGAAAGCCACATTCATGTCAGGCAACCCTTCCTATAGCCCTCTGAGTTCTGCTAATTTCTCCTTCCCCCTGGAACCCTAGGGGTGGTAACAGCTCTCCACAGTTGCTAGCCCCAGGGTGCTGCATCTTATCTGTTTCCTTTAACCTTTTGATAAACAACTCCTTTGTTCAACTTTTCTCAATTATCCCATCAATACATGTCTTCTATTTCTGGCAGGGCCACCAACCCACATAGAAGCTTACATTTTGGATCTCCAACCCTGAAATACAATTCTAAAGAATAGGCATTAACAGCTTCATATTAAAGATGAGGGAATTGAGGATCAGAATTCACATTTGCATAAATAGCCCAAGGCCCTAAACTAGTTAATAGAATTTTGAACTTATGGATGCTAATTTACATTTGTGACACACGAGTCGGAGGTAAATCAGTGCTTATGGAATGAGTAAATAAATAAATGAATGAACCCATCCTGTCTGACCCTCTTTAACCTCATATTTTAATCCAGGCTCTATTCCAGGGCTGAACACAGTGTTTCATTTACTGTTCACATGAATCACTGCATAGTGCCATCCATAACCCAGCCCAGGTCTCCTCAAAGACCTGTGACCAAACTGCTCCCTTCCCAGCTTTTAGCCCAAATCCACACTAGATCACCTTCTTTTGATTCAAACAACTCAATGCTCCCCAAACTGTATTTTTCCACCCCAGAGCCTCCAAGTCACAGCAGCCCTTTGCACTTCATCTACAAAATTTTCCAATATACTGCAGTTTTAGTGGGACTATTAAAAACCTGTCAGAGAAATGCTGGTAATGGCAAAAACATTTCTCAGGAGCCGTCAATTCCCCACATATCCATCAGAGCTGCCCTGCACAACAAGGAGGGCCTCATTTAGAATGTGTCAATTCTGATTATTAATGTGGGGAAAACACCTGCTAAGTATATTTGTCTGGGAGGTGAGCGTGGTAGGACTCAAGGCCAGGCAGCAGCCACGGCTGCAGAGAAAATCCTGGTGTCCAGGACCAACTTGCTGAAAGGCCACCGTAATTAATTAGGGCCAGGCTTTCACAATGGGCAGAAGAGGGGAAGGGAGGATGCAGCAGGGTGGAGAGCGGCCATGCAGCACACAGAGGTCAGGTCCCCTTCACCTCCCACCATCTGGGTGGAATGCAACTCATACCTGGAATTCACAGCACTCAACGTTTCATTTCTCCTCAGATTTATCAGTTTATGAAATACCCCAGGGACTCCCTACAAAGCAATCCTCAAAGTTCAAACCTTATCAATGAACAGGATACCTTGTTTTCTTTTGATATTTCACTAACGTCCTTCTGGATTACAGACAAAAACTCTGTCACTACCACCAATAAACTAAGTTTATGTATTCACTTGTGTATTCATTCATTTGTTCATCCATCCATCCATTCATCTATTCATTCACATATGAATGTACGAATCTCGCCCCCATCTATCCACCTATCCAACAATTCATCCATTAATTCATGCATTTATTTCCTCACCTCACTAATATTTACTGAACAATTACTCAGTTTCAAGCAATATGCTTGTCTTGAAGGACACCAAAATGAACTGGACTGAGGCCCTTGACTTCCAAGGAACTGAATAGCTTAGAGAGGGAGGCAGACATGTACTTGGGTAATCATTTGATCCTGGAAGAAGAGATGCAATTGCAGACCATCTTTAATACTGTGGCAAGACTTCCCAGAGGAAATCTCTTAGCTGGGCTTGGAAGGGTAAGTAGGAGTTTGACAAGTAGGGAAGGGCATGAATTGGGATGGACAAGACAATTCCAGGCAGAGAGAGCAGTATATGCAAAGGTGTGGAAGTCTGATTACTGGTGCGAATTATCAGACAGGAGGCAGAAGACCAGGAGAGGAAAGAAGCAACATTTCTGCAATCCCAAACCTTTAACTGAAGCAACATAATCATAGTAGAGCATGAGATAATAGAAAGGGGATCAAGAAGGTAGATAATGCATTCTATTCACTCTGATATACCCACTCTGTGCCTAGTATGGTACCTTAAATACAGCAGATGCTCAATATTCTCTTTGTAGAATTCTAGCACTTTATTAATTCATCCCTGTTTCATCAAGTTCTTAATGAATGCCCAATAAAATACGGTTTGTGGAGTGAGAGAATGAATGACAGGCACCATACATATGCTTCACGGTCATGATTTCATTTTAATACTTACTGCAATCTCACAAAGAAAGTAGCATCGTTATTAAAAATGGATGAGGAAACAGAAGCTGGGCCATGTTAAATAACCTGCTAAAGATCCTGGATCTGGTCAGTGTGGGAACTGGGACCAGAATCCACAAGTTTTGTTTTTCCAAAGCACCTGTTATTTCTCTACCACTCTTCCAATATCCCTTCCAAAGCCAGTACAAAGAGGACCATAAAATAGTACAAAGGAACTCTTACAGCCTGTGTTTGTCAGACACGAACCAAGCTCAGGCCAAAAGGGTGGGCCTGATGCTGACATGCTGAGGGGGTACTGAGGTATGGAAAACAAAAGGCTATGAGGTAAGGTTTTATTTTGCTGTTGTTTCTTGGATGGGGGGAGGGATACAGTGGATGGAGAGACCCTGTGACTATAGTCCCATCCAACCCATTCCTGCCAGTGTCTGGGTGCTAAAGATGGTCTGCAACTGCATCCATTCTTCCAGGATCAAATTATTACCCAAGTACATGTCTGTCTCCTTCTCTAAACTATGAATTCTCAGAACTCAAGGGCCTGTGTCCATACATCCTGGTAAAGTTCAAGACAAGCATATTGCCTGAAATGGAGTAAATGCTCAATAAATGTCAGTGAGGTGAGGAAGTAACTGTATGATTAATGAATGAATGGTTGGATAGGTGGACAGACGGGGGCGAGATTCATACATTCATATGTGTATAGATGGATGAACAAATCAACCAATATGCAAGTGAATACATAGACTTAGTTTATTGGTGGTAGTGATGGAGTTTTTGTCTGTAATCCAGAAGGGCTTTAGTTAGTGAAATATCAAAACAAAACAAGCTATCGTGTTCTTCCCTATAAAGGGAAGAAACCTGCAGGGTCTAGCTCTAAGTTAGCATCTGCTTGCCACATGGATCCAGACATGCTCCTCTTCAAGAGAAAGATCTGAAAACTTTCTCCCCGTAGGTTAACAAGCAGTTCCACCTCTGAGCATTCCCTCTGAGAGTCTGTGATGGCAGAGGATGGGATGAGGGAAGGGCCAAGAATCACTTTACGCTTTCCAGGGCCCCTGAGCCTGTAGATCTCAGAATACAAGGGACCTCAGCAGCCATCCCACCCTTGTTTGCATGTTTTACAGTCCAGCCGTCCTTTGGCAAGACTCACACACATCTTGGCTTCCAGGTCAGAGGAGGCAAAGTTTGTTCCCTGGCTGCAAGTGGAAACATCCCTTTTGTATCTAAAGGGGGAGAAGAGGAAGAAAAGGACTTTCCAAACGAACAGCTTCAATCTGAGGAATTATTTCAGGCTTCCTTTTGATGGGGAGCTTAAAGCGCAAAGTTTGGGCAGCAAATAAAATTGAGGGCATGGAGTAAGGGGAGTTAAACCTCACCAGGAACGTCTTAAGGAGCTTATACACAACTCCAGAGAACAGCTTATTACACGTCTGCTTCCAAGGAACCTGCAAATCAGATTTAATCTATAAAGGGTCCCCGTCAAGGTCTCCTCTTCCTCCAGCGAATGCAGCCTCCAGCAGACCCAGGCAGAGTGATGGCCCCAGCAGAAAAGCACACACGTCCAACCCTCCGGGGGAGAGGGGAATTCGCTTTCCTTTATGCTCCATTTCCTCACCTAATATAGAGCTGCCCTGCATACACAACTTCCATAGCCAGCAAAACTGAACATTCTGATTTTTAATGATGCTAGGCGATAATTTTGGCACCCGGTTGACTCTCTGTGCCTGTCAGCATAGGAATAAAACAAACAAACAAACAAAAACCTATGTTGTTGGATAAACCCACCAGATGGTTCATCTCTATCAAAGGCACATTGTGCCTGCCATTACATCTTGCTCTTTGTAAATCTCAACTCTTTAGCAACCACGGATCACATTGGTATTTTTGTGTGTGTGCCTAGTTAGCCTTTCAACCTCATTCCCCAAAGTAACCAAACCTCACTCATCCCCGCATGCACCCCAGCTCCCGCGCCTGTGTCGAGACACATATGTCTGCTTTGCAAGTAACTGCCCGATGCCTGCTAAGTATATTACTGCCTCAAAAATTAACTCGCACACTGAGAATAATCACAGAAAAGAAATTTGTTTTCCTACAAGGTTGTTTTCCAGCTGTTTTAATGCAGACAATTTTACCCTGAAACTCAAACTGAAAAAAAAAAAAGAGAAAGAGAGGGAGAGAGAGGTAGAGACTTTAAAATCTGCATAATTTGAAAGTGCTTAATGTAAATTAGATAGATCAGCCTAATTTTATTTCAGTACTTTTTAATTGCATTTATAATTAGTAAAATACATTAATGTGCTACACAGAAGGTCACGAGTTCTGGTAAAGGGATCTAATTAAAAGGGCCCACTGCATTTCTGTCACACATGCGCCCAGGAACGTCCAGCTCCACTTCCGTACACACTCTGGACGGGGCCTATTTTTAACTCAACTGTGTCTTCATCAAAAGTGGCAATCCTGTGATCAGAGGGCTCCTGGGGTAGAAGATCCCACTCTCTGTCTTGCTCTTGCACTTAAGCCTGCCTCTTGGAGCCTCCCATGGGTCTATATCAGGCACAAGAAGGCAGATTCCATCTGTCCTCATGTGGCAGGGAAGTTTTGAACTATTAACTCATTTTTGCTCTAGGACCGCCTCCCGTGCCCTCCCAGCCATTCAAACAGAGAGGCTTGTCTGTGATTTGCCCCAGAAAAGGGATCCAATGGCAATAGGACGTCTTCCTTGCTTAGGTTTCCGAGCGGCCCTGTTAGCTATCTGGAAAGCAACTGAGGACAGAAATTCCTCTCTGTAATAATGACTGCAGGGACAACACTTCATTCCTCCTCCAATTTATCCCCAGTGTCACCGTGAAACTAGGTAATAGGCCACTAAAAGTGTCCCTGAGTCACTGGGTCACATCCATTTCACCATACCGTGTCCTCCAATTCCACACATCCGTGGTCATCTGTCCCAGCCAACTCTCCCTTATTTGTGCTGGAGAGCCCTTGCCACTGCCCAGCAGAGGAGTCTGCGTCTACTCACACCCTGGCCTAAGCTCAAGGGCGTGCTGGGGGTGCAGAGCCTGTTCACAACCTGCCCCTCCCTTCACCCATGTCCATCAAGTCCTGGTCACAGGATGTCCCACCCTGGTTTGCTCTTGACTTCCTTTTGCCTTGTTAATGTCACATCATAATGTGCATGGTTATGCATGAGTAACGAAATGGACTATGGGGTCCAGTCTCCTCTGCTAATCCACAATTAGGCTACACACCATTGGACTGGACATACCAGAGCATCACCTGTGGCCCTTGGGTGTATACTTCCCCTTCCCTTACCCTTAGCATATTTCCTACTTTTTCTGGAACAGTCTGGCTTGTTCTACAGTTTTCTGTACCTACTTCTCCCTATATACATATTTCTCTCCCCTCCATCTATAAGTAGGACATGTATATGTATACACTTATACATATATATATATATATAAAATAGGGAAATATACACTTAATAGGAGAAATGGAACATGCAAATATATCTTGGGAGACATGCATATTCATTTTCTGAGGACAGACAGATATATATTTAGTATATGAAACAGAACACCCATATATAGCAACATTCTCCCACTTATTTTTTTTTAAATTAATTTTAAAAAATCAAACATACCACACTATATTCTGGGAACTAACATTTGTTGAATAGGTAGAGGCACCCAACTTTGTACAAAGAGCTATTCAGAAGCTCCTCAATTTACAATGGGGTAACGTCCCAAAAAACCCCTTGTATGTTGAAAATATTGTTAAGTCAAAAATGGATTCAATATGCCTCACCAACCGAACATCACAGCTTGGCCCAGCCTACCTTGAACACACTCAGAACACATGAGCCTACAGTTGGACAAAAATCATCTAACACAAAGCCTATTTTATAATAACATGTTGAATATCTCCTGTAACCAACTGGATACTGTACTGAAAGTGAAAAAAAACAGAATGGTTGTGTAGGTACTCAAAGTACAGTTTCTACTGAATGTATGTTGCTTCCATATCATCATATAGTTGAAAAATTATAACTCAAACCATCATAATTCAGGGACCATACATCTGTATATTGTTCGACTTTTTTCAGTCATCTTCTCCACAGACCAATGAGGTTGCTTTTACAAACCTCCCTTGATATGGTTTGGCTATGTCCCCACCCAAATCTCATCTTACTTGTAGCTCCCATAATTCCCATGTGTTGTGGGAGGAACCCAGTGGGAGATAAATGAGTCATGGGGGCAGTTTCCCCCATACTGTTCTTATGGTAATGAATAAGTCTCACGAGATCGGATGGTTTTATAAGGGGTTTCCCTTTCTGCTTGGATTTCATTATCTCTTGTCTGCTGCCATGTAAGATGTGCCTTTCACCTGCCACCATGATTGTGAGGCCTCCCCAGCCATGTGCAACTGTGAGTCCATGAAAACTCTTTTTCTTTACAAATTACCCAGTCTCAGGTATGTCTTCATTAGCAGCATGAAAACAGACTAATAAGCCCTTTTGCAGAGGAAGGATCTGAGTTTCAGAGTGGCTCACCCGAGATCTTGCAGGAGTCAAGTGGCAGAGCTGGAGCTGAATTGGGCCTGTCTGACTCAGGCAGTAAGTAGTCTGTACCTCTGAGCTACACCCAAGCCGACGCTGGAGGGGTTTATGTAGTGCCCATAAAAGGCAAGCACCTGGGAGGAACCTCACAGCTCAGACCCCTGGTTCATAATTTTTGACTCTGGCATCACTTAATTAAGATTTTCCTTCTGCCTCCACGAACAAAGTGGAACGAGTAGCAAATGTTTTAAAAAGTAAACAGAAGGTCCCTTCTCATAAGTCCCATTTGACACACATATATTTCATGGAGACAGGCATATAGGTGAGTGATCCAGACCACAAGACCCAATGTCCACTTCCTGTTGCCCTAACAATCATTTAGCGCAGATGCCCTCTGCCCTGTAATACCCAACTGTTTAAAGTTCTACCACTTGCCAGGTTGTTTCAAGTCTGCATGTCCTTTCCTATCCTGAGCCATCTACCTGGAAGTCCCACATCCTCCCAGTCCACCTGGGAAATAAACCCTTTCATCGTTTAGAACAAAGCTCAAACATCTTCTCAACAAAGCCTTTTCTGACCCTAACTAATATTTACCAAGCACACAATAGGGAGAAATCGACACTGCTTGGAAGATCAGCTGTATCGTAATGTGTTGTTTGAATTATGTGAGGCCAAAAATGGGTCTCATTTAGAATATTACTAATGACAATAATACTCATAAAAACATCTATGTGCTATGTCCAATCACTTTTTACACATATCATTTCCATGACTTCTTACAATTAGTCATTTTTATCCCTGTTAGTCATTTTTATCCCCGGCTTTCAAATGAGGAAATGGAAATTCAGAAAGGTTAAGTAACATGCCCAAAGACACATAGCTATTAAGTACAGAAACCAATATTCAAACTCAGGCTGTCTGCTTTATATATTCCCAGGGCTTCGCACACAGTAGGTGCATACAAATACTGTTTGAAAGAATAAATGATGCATATTTACTGAGCATCTCTCCTATGGTGTCCCATCCAATTAACCTCAAGCAGATGGAGTGCGGACATCCTTCCAGAGCCTGTCCTGCTTGTTCTAAGGCCTCATGACTTACCTAGAAGTCAATATTTCATTATGAGCCCATCACTCAGGTCAGTGTAATAATTAATCACTATCTGCTGTGTGGCTGCTTATCGTATTTTAGCTTAATTCCAATAAAATCTAAATGGTCTATTAATTTTCCTAATAAATTTAGATATGGCCTCTGACCACAATCTGGCTTTGATTAGCTAACAAAATATTTGAAGATGGGCCAAGCTGGCTCTTTCAAATATTTCAAGCAAATAACACTTAACTGGATGTAGGATTTTCTGCATCAGCTTAGGGCTGGGCTCACAAGTGAATAAAATAAGGGTCAACTTCATAATTGGTCCCCAGCTACTCAGAGCTGAGTCACTCTGGGGAGCCATCTGTCTAAGGGTCTGGAAGCCAGATACAGCCAAAAACAACAAGGAAACACACCTTCAGTTACAGGAGGAGCAGAAAATCAAGTAGCGAGTGACTTCTCAGAAGCACCCAATGGAGGTGTTCCAAGACGGTCCTTGAAGTGGAGGGTCCCAAGAAGTGGGTGTGGACACACACTTAATCTAAAACTGCCTACCCCAAAGATGTCCTGAAAGTCTACACCATTGATGCAAATCCAATATATGTAGTTTACCTTCAAAGATCCAAAAGGTAAAGAATAGTGATAGGAAATCAGAACTTCCTCTATGGGCATCTAGCATGGCTAGTTCCTTTTATCCTTCAGGTCTCAGTGTCAATGTCACCACTGTAGAGTCCCTCCCTGACCTCCCTATACAAAGATGACCTCACCATCCCCATCTACCAGTCTTGATCACAAAATTCCATTTAATTTTCTTTATGGCACTTATGAGACTGTCATCTTTTGCAGTTATTTTATGTAATTTTCTGTAGTTCTCCTGCACAGGAATATAAACTCTAAAAGGCCAGAGACCTTCTGCAGTGCTTGGCACAAAGTAGATACTCAATAAATATTGTCACATGAGTAAATAATTGATGAATAAACAATGAATTGATGAATGATGTGAGGGCCATATAGAGGTTAACCTGGAAACAAGAGGGAAATATATCAGAGTTAGAGAACACCACGTTTGGAAGCAAACAGAGCTGGGGTTGAATCTTAGCATTGTCTCCTTCTAGCTGGATGACCACAGGCAAATTACTTGTCCTCTCTGTGCCTCAGTGTCTTCATCCGTAAAATGGGGTAAGAGTATCAAATGGGCATTGACAAGTAAACACTCAGCACCATAAGTGGAGCCTAATTAGTGCTCATGAAAGGTCTGCTGCTATTGCTGTCATCATCATCATCATCATCCTCAGGGTGTGGAGACACCATCTGATACAGCCCTGCTTCATCCCTGGGATCCACCTCATTTCATCCCATCTTGGAAATGTCATCTATGATACCACCACCACTCCTGTTCCTCTCTCTGACCCCATGTGATGCTTCTGAGGCCATTGATTGTATCACAAACCCTGGATACTTGATCACTGTGGATTTATTTGGTCCAGATCCTGGATTGAGCAACTCATTCCTGATTCCTTGCTCGTGGCCATAGCTTGGCAAAAACTACCTCTTTCTCATAACATGTTTCCTTCTTCCATGCTCCAGATTTCACCCATGTGGGCCACATCCACTTCCTTCCAGATCCAGATCTGTGCATTTCAGAACCCAGCCTCAGAAGTGGGTGGATCCACTTGACGTCAGGGTTTTACTATTCCTGAGCCCAGTCTTGAGCAGCTTATGACCTTCCAAAACAGCTCACCAAAATTCAACCATGCCTTCACAAAGTGACAGAAGTCCTCCCTTCCCCCAATCTATAAGCTGAAAATGCACTAGATTCAACTGCTATGGAAATCTACAATGCATTGTACAGCCCTATGCAAATGGGAAAACCCAACTGTACTGCCAAAGTCTTTGAAAAGGTGGGGACTATTGATGCAAGTGGTGAGTGTTGTCGACCTATCTCCAGTAGAGTAAACAAAAGAACTAAGTCATTAGAAAATGCAACAGAGACTGTGAGGCTCTAATGGCTTTGGAAATCAGTGAAAGCAAGCAAATCCTTCCCCACTGAATGTAAACAGAAGGGGAGAATGGGATTGTTTATCTTCCAGGTCTAAAGTCAAAAGTTAGGAGGGATATATGAATGTATATAATGGGGGAAATGGATCTATTTAGGAGGCCAGAGAAGGCTTCTTGAAGAAATGATATTTGAGTTAGGATTTGGAAGAAGAGTGGTCAGGGGTAGGGAGGGGAAAGAATTCCAGGTCAAGGAAACAACATATTGAAGACCAGGCTAGGCACAGTGGTTCGTGTCTGTAATCCTAGCACTTTGGGAGGCCAAGGCAGGAGGATTGTTTGAGCCCAGGAATTCACAACCATAGCAATAACCCATCTCCACAAAAAATTAAAAATTTAGCCAGGCATGGTGGTAGGTGCCTGTGGTCCCAACTACTTGGGAGGCTGAGGCAGAAGGATCACTTGAGCCCAGAAGATTGACGCAGCAATGAGCCATGATCTCGCCACTGCACTCCAGCCAGGGTAACAGAGTAAGACCTTGTTTCAAGAAAAAAAAAAGAAGAAGGAAGAAGTGGAAGACAATAAGGTGGAAAAGATCTTGGTCCTTAACAGGAACCAAGTGTCACTGGGCATAGTAATAGGGAGAGGGGGGATATGAAACTGACGTAGAATCATTTCTTGACATTTATGGGTTAGGCCTTTCATGAGGTGTTTCAGATCCATCGCTACTGATCTACAGAAACAATATAATAAGGTAGGTATTTCTTTTCCCATTCTCCAGATGAGAAACTGAGATGGAATAATTTAAGCAGCTTGGCCAAAGTCATACAACTGGGGAGAAGAAAAGTTAGATTTTGAGCCAAGGCATGTTGGCTTGAATGTGACTCCTTCTCAAGACCCAGTGAGATGAGAGTGGGTGTGTGCCTGGGGAATTCCACAGACAGTGTGTAGACTGGGATCCCATGTGATGGGGTAGCTTCCATCTTGCCGAATGTCGCCATACTAGGATTGCAGCCTCTTGGCGGCTAATACATAAGAGATGCCACTAGCCTCTGCCTAGATTTAATATTGGTTTAGCAGTCAGGAGTTAATTAAATGTTAATGTTCAGTCACTTGAAATTAAACATTAGGAACCTCAGCTTTATTTGTAAGTTTCTTAAGCCATCATTAAGGTGTTCTTCTTGGCTCCCCTCCTGCTGGGCCGCCCGACTCCTCCAGCTGCATCCCCCATCCACAGGCAAACTCATTTTGCTCACCACATGCCTTGACACACAACATCTGACCTGCCCGACAGCTATACCTCTCCACTGAGCAAATCTGAAAGGCTGCACACACCACACACACACACATACACATGCACGCTGGCATTGAGTTTCACATAAGGTGAGTGTGCCTCTGGTATCACGGACATTTTGGTGTTTGTAATATTTTACAGATCACACAGTGCTTTCAGGTACATAATTGAATTTGGCCTCATAGTGAGATGATGGCAATGATGATAATGATGATGGAAGAGGACGAGGAATTAGTAAACGATGAGGAAAAAAAGGAGGTGAAGGTGAAGATGGAAGGGAAGGTGAAGGAGGGAAACAAAGAGGAGGAAGAGAAGGAAAAAGAAAGGAGAAGAAGGACCATTTTGTAAGTGTTTTCTGTATGTTTCCATGCAATGCTCAGTATAACCCCATGACTTAGAGATTGTTACTGTGCTCACTTTACGGATAAAGAAAAAGCCCCAAGAGATTAAATCATATGCCCAACACCACAGATGTATTGCAATTAAATGTCAAGGTCGAGGCTCCAAATGCTCATTCCCTTAACCACAAATGACCACAGAAATGCAAAAAAGTGAAGTTCAGATCAGTTAAGAGGTTTGTCCAAGACCTTGCAGTTTCATGATTTTACATATTAACTCTCCCAAAAAATGAAGCGCAGAGAGCTTAAATGGCTCACCCAAGATCACACAGGTTTATAATGTGAGGATCAGGGAGAACGTGCTGGATTCCAGTCTCCCAGTACATTTGTGAGTATGTGCAAATGAACACTTGCACATGCACGCATGCATGCACACTCACACACACATGCACATGCACATACACACATGCATGCATGCACACACACACATGAAGGCACATGTACATAGATCCAGGCTCCCTCCCAGCCTGGAAACTCTCCCAATGGGGTGACCAGTCTGGGCCCTCCAGCATCCCCCGCAAGTACCGGGTTCCTCACTGCTTTGTGAGCAATGCTCTCGAGTAGTGGGGAAGATGAGGAGGTGAAGAGAGGGGCCTGGGGGCTGAAGAGGGAGGGACGCCCACCTCTTCTCAGGAAGGCAACATGGCTTGTGCCAACACCTCTGATTCAGGACTCTGGCCAGTGCCACATCAGCTTCCTGGACCTCTTAGCGGCATGAAGCCGGTCCCCCAGCACCCACGCCAACGGGCTGAATTGAAAATCAGGGTAAATCTGCACCAAGGGAGATTTCTAATCAAGGCTCAGGTTTGCATTTCCTTTTCAATGGCATGTTGACAAAACAAGAAAAGACAGAAACAAACACGGTTAAGCTGAGTTTCGGAGGCGGGCCAGGGAAGAAGCAGAGGCAGCCAGGGCTGCCCACGGTGGGCAAAAGGAGCTGGTCAGCACAGCAGGGCTGGGCTCCTGGCCTCTCTAAGCACTTCTCAGAGGCTGAAGTGCAAGTTTAGAGAAAAGTGAGACCAGCCAGAGAGAAAGGGAGTCATGGAGACATGTGGGTTCCCTACCGACACCTGGACATAGCCTGAGGTCTGGAAAACGGGAAGTACATTTGACCCTTGAAGAACACAAAGTGGGTTTGAACTGCAGGGGCTCATTTCTATGTAGATTTTCTTCCACTTCCTCCACTCCAGAGACAGCAAGATAAACCCTTTCTCTTCCTCCTCCTACTCAGCCTACCCAACACAAAGAACATGAGAATGAAGACCTTTAAAATAATCCACTTCTACTTAATGAATAGTAAACCTATTTCTTATCTTCATGATTTTTTTTTTTTTGAGATGGAGTCTCGCTCTTGTTGCCCAGGCTGGAGTGCAGTGGCACGATCTCACCTCACTGCAACCTCCACCTCCAGGGTGCAAGTGATTCTCCTGCCTCAGCCTCCTGAGTAGCTGGGATTACAGGCACATGCCACCATGCTGGGCTAATTTTTGTATTTTTAGTAGAGACGGGGTTTCAGCATGTTGGCCAGGCTGGTCTCAAACTCCTGACCTCAGGTGATCCACCCACCTCAGCCTCCCAAAGTGCTGGGATTACAGGCATGAGCCACTGCACCCAGCCATATTTATGATATTCTTAATGCCATTTTCTTTTCTCTACCTTACTTTATCATAAGAATACAGTATATATTACATAGAACATTTGCGTTCAGTGAGTGTTTATGTTATCACTAAGGTTGCCAGCCAATGGTAGGCTATTAGTAGGTAAGTTTTTGGAGAGTCACAAGTTATACATGGATTTTTCAACTGGGCTAAGGTGCCCCTAACACTCATGTTGTGCAGGAGTCAACTGTATATGTAGCTGTGATGTTGTCTCTCTAGTGTATCTAACAGAACTTAGAAAGGGACTACAGAGGGCTGGAACAGGAATAAAAACAGATCTGACCATTTACAGAGAAGCCATTCAGTGCCAGCAGCATACACACATCACTTGAAAATTGGCCTTGTCCCAGGTTGTCTTTTATCAGCCCCTGAGACTGGGGTCCCGGGCTTTAAAATCACTTATCCACAATAACTAGCTCTTAAGGGAATCAGAAATCATCCCATCCAATTTGCTTGCTTTATAGGCAAAGACACAACTTCTGCAGGGTGCCTGGGTTGCGGGGGAGAGCCAGAGCCCTGCCAAAGTCATCCTCAAAGTCTCTGGTGTACAAAGGACCTCCAAGCCCCAGAGGCAACGCCAAGAAGTCTGGAGGGTGGGCTCAGTCATCTTGCTGGTTCTTCCCAAAACCTCCATAAGGATGACAGTGACAATCGCCATTTTCTCCACCTCTTTATTTCCAGAGAGCAAAGTGGCCTTAAGTGGAAACCAAGCAAAGGATATTCAGATCAAACATGTCATATGCTTATTGCATTGCTTACTTTTGAATACATGATGTCCAACATGTGAGGGTTTTTTTGTGTGTGTGCTAATTTTTTTCTACTCTCTAGAATGCAGTCTGTGGTTAGCCAGATGTGAATTTGCATTCAGCTCTAATACTTGCTATAGTGTGACCTTGGGGAAGTCAAGTAACTTAAGACCCCTTGTTCCTGGAACCTGGAGAGTCACCCATTCACCCACACAGACTTTTGTGTGCTGCCTGCCTGTCAGTTACTGTGCCAGGCAGTGAGAACAGAGGCATGAACACGATAGACCATTACCCAGCCCTCCTGGCCAAGATCCCAGGGGGATAATATTAGTACCCAGATCCTAGGATTGCTGTAAGAATTAAAAAGCGATTGCATGTAAAGGCCTTAGAATAATGACTCCTGGTGAGTCATCACTCAACAAATGATGTCTGTTAAGATGATATAATTATTAATAGCATTGCATTGATCTTTTTATCAGTTAGAGCTACATTTTTTCGTGCGATAGAAAATAAAAAAGATTGTTGGCTACAGTTTACTGAATATTTACTTAAGTATGTGCTATTTAATGATCTAGCTGAGTCATGCGTGACAAATTAAAATAAAGAAGCCAGGCACTGTGGCTCACGCCTGTAATCCCAGTACTTTAGGAGACCAAGGCCGGCGGATCACTTGAGGCCAGGAGCTGAGACCGGCCTGGTCAACATGGTGAAACTCCATCTCTACTACAAATATAAAAATTTGCCAGGTGTGGTGGTATGCACCTGTAATCCCAGCTACTTGGGAAGTTGAAGCAAAAGAATCACTTGAACCCAGAAAGCAGAGGTTGCAGTGTGCGGAAATCACACCACTGCACTCCAGCCTGAGCAACAGAGTGAGATGATGTCTCAAAAAAAATAAAAATAAAAAAATAAAGACCCACCATCTACATCCCCAAAACGGGCAGAGGGCCACAAGAGCAGCAGCAGTGACTCTGGAATGGTCCTGTAAGGCCAAATGAGGAAGACGAAGTGATGCAGAGCACGCACCCAGCACCAGGCATTCCACACTCACTCTCATCTCTTTCATTTCCATGGCAGCCCCTGTGGAGTAGGTATTGTTGTCTTCATCCAGGAGGGAGACGAGGCTTAGGGAGGGTAAGAAGTGTTTTTTTCCTGGTAGGCCCAGGATCAAACCCCAAACCCTGTAAGCATCAAGGTCCCTATTCCATTTTACCACATGTGCTACATTTCTGAACATTCTGAGTCCTTTTTTTTTTTTCAGCATATTGTTTTCCTTGCATCTTCATCAACAGTTGTATTGCGGCAATTTTTTTTTTCTTTGAGCTCCTGTTTCTGGAGTGGAAGGAGGCACAAACAAAGCCAAAGCCATTCCTACAGCCCCATCCTTCTCTGTACGGTCTCTGCACCTTGGACAATGGAAAATGCAGGGGTTTCTCCCTCTGGCAAGCCTTTCCCATATACGTGTCATTCTTGTATTCTTCCTGGTTACACAACTGGGCTCCACTTCCCAGCTCACAGGCCACAAGGCATGGCCATGCAACTGACCTTTGGTGGATGATGTGGGCGTGGAAGAAGGGCTATTTGTCACTTTCAGGTCCAGCCTGTCCAAATTCTCCATGTGAGACCCTCGCACTCTTTTCCCTTGGAGGTCAAATGCTGAAGATGGAGGAAGGCCTGCTGAGTGGTAGCAGCCTGGGGTCCCGAATAACCACAAGGGTAGGGTGCCAGCTCCACACCCACAGTCATGGTCACAAATCACATAGGAGAGAAATAAACTTTTCCTGCATGAAGCCCGTGAGGTGTAGAGGTCTATCTGTTATAGCAGCCACGATTGCCCCAGCTAGCACAGCCCATACACTGCAGGCCCACTTCCTTAAGGTAGAAATTATCTCTTATCCAAGTCTATAATCTGAGTACCTAGTCATGGTGTATGGTGAATTCAGGAAGGTTGGCCTGGCGGTTAGAAGGAGACATCTTGAGATCAGATTAGGACTTGAGCACTGGCTTAGACACTTGTGAGCCTGGGAACTTATGGCAGATTATTTAACATTTTTGAGCTTCTATCTTCTTATCAAGAGAAGTGCGATACTAACTGTATAAATAATGCATAGTCATGAATCATGAACAAGATACGACTGGGGAAAAAGCTTAACCAAAAGAGAACAATAATAAGCTCTCAGTAGCTGGTAAAATACTAGTACCAGTACTAGTGATGATGATGACGATGATGATGATGAAACTAACACGTTAAATGCCCTATAGTAACATCTTAAAACTTGGCTCCAAATACATACACACCCATACATGCCCATGCACACTCTCATACACACACACTCATATAAATATACACAAATATGCGGGCTTGTAGACCTCCCAAAGTGGCCTCTTGTAAGTCAACACAAGGATGTCTCTGTCCCTTTCTCAGAAGCATTTACTGTCACCACACACAGCCTCTCCTTCACCACACCTCCCTCCCTGATGCTCCTGGCTCCCTGGGTTCTCAGAAATTATAATTAATTCATACTTTGGGCTCCCAGGATTATAAGGTATTATAGGATGGCAGAGCTAAGACAAATGCTTCAATTCACCAGCTGCCATGTATTTAATTAGAGATTTTGATGAATCCTCCTTACACACACAGGCCTTCTTACTTGGTGCTGTGTGAGAGAGAGGAAGAGGGAGAGAGAGGGAAGGGTTTGTGCACAAGGACTCCAGGACATTCAAACTTTTCACTAGTTTGGACTGCTTGTCTATCCCATCAGAATCAGCTGGAAGTGGAAGAGCATTGACTGCCACATAGGGTAGGCAGGAGAAAATGTCTTGAAAGAGGCTTCTATCTTCCTGAGACACAGGAAAGCCTTACCTATGGGGTGCAACAGGATGGGGGCTTTTCACAGGTCTGAATTGCTTTTGGGGCCTCTTAGATTTTTAACTTCTAATTTTCCTAATAACTTGGGAGGTGGGTAGAAAAGCATGTGCCTGTCACTGACAACGTCACTCTCGGGATGCTGTGTGTGAATCTGTATGTGTATGTGTGTGTCTTACACTCGCTGAGGAGCTCAGTTTGGTAAATAAGGCCTATCTTTGCTCTTTTGAAAGAGCACAAGTTTGTTTATTTATTATTTATTTATTGAGACTAAGTCTTGCTCTGTCACCCAGGCTGGAGTGCAGTGGCACGATCCCGGCTCACTGCAAACTCTGCCTCCCGGGTTCAAGCAATGCTCCTGCCTCAGCCTCCCAACTAGCTGGGACTTCAGGCACCTGCCACCATGCCCAGCTAAATTTTGTATTTTTGGTAGAGACAGTGTTTCACCACATTGGCCAGGCTCATCTCAAACTCCTGAGATCAGGTGATCCCCCCAGCTCGACCTCCCGATGTGCTGGGATTACAGGTGTGAGCCACCACGCCCAGCCACAAGTGTTCCTTCAAAAGACGCTTTTGTTGCGCTAAATGTCTCCAATAAGGACAGCAGTTAATATAATTTAAAAATGAGGTTCTAAATGGAAAGGGTGACATATGCTGTCATTTCTTCTCTCCATCCAGGGTAAATAAACTACCGGCCAACAGCAGATATTCAGGATGCAGTCCTGGGAGCAACCTCCAGCATGGCCAGATGTCACTCTCCAGGTATGATGTTTTCAGCAGTCGAATCTCCGCCTAGGAAGAAGGGCTCACAGACAATCTTTTCAACACCCCTACAAGTCAATCATTTATATTTACCCCATTCTATAGGTGTAAACAAGGCCGCTTCATTTCCTGCCCCCGCTGGAAAGGATGCAGAAACTCAGAATTGAACAGTCTGGAGCCCAGCTCTGCCTCTCTCTTGTCTCTGCCCAACTCTTCAGTGAATGACCTGCCACATAACATCTAAGTTCCTTAGTTGACTTTGAACACTGCAATTGCATGCATTCTTCCTTTCCAACTTTGTTTGCTACCTCTTGTCAACGTGTGCCCTTTACAGGAACACCTTGGGAAATGATCCTCATGGAGGCTTGACTGTTCCAAACTCATTACTTCTTGACCCCCTTTGCTGGTGGTGTCACCCTCTCCTGGGCTCGCCTTCCTGTTCCCTCCATGCTGCCAAACCTTCTCTGTGAGATCCAGCTCTTTGTCACCTTTTCTACAAAGCTCTCATTCATATTCCTCCTCTTCAGCATTCACATATACTTACTTATCATTGTATGTGTTTTGTCTGTGGGGTATCCCATCCTACCCACTTAAACCATACTGTCCTTGAGTATGGGGTCAGGTTTATACAATGTCATCCCCTCATGGCTAAGCATGAGGTAAGCCCACTGCAAACTACAGTGACTTTATTATTCAGATGACCAGTTTGTAGAGAGGCTTACAATGGATGTCCTAGGGCATAAAGTCTTTATTCACTTCATTGCCAGGAAACATCATTGGTCTTCTGTCTAATTCACTGTGAGGCACTTCTGTGTGCACTGGAGGACACCTCTGATGATTATGATGATCAGATCCCCAAGCAGCACAATCCTAAACAGTGTCCTTGGTGTGCTCACCTGTTCCCTTTTCTCCCAGTGAAAGGGCCCTGTGGAGTCATTACAAGGTCGTCTTCACAAAAAGAAATGCTATGAGCTCCTCCTGTGTTATTCTTTTTTTTGGAGACAGTATCTCACTCTATTTCCCAGGCTGGAATGCCGTGGCACAATCTCAGCTCACTGCAACCTCCACCTCCTGTTCAAGCAATTCTCCTGCCTCAGCCTCCCAAGGTGCTGAGATTGCAGGCATGTGCCACCGCGCCCAGTTAATCTTTGTGTTTTTAGTAGAGACGGGGTTTCACCATGTTGGCCAGGCTGGTCTCGATCTCCTGACCTCAAGTGACCCACCCACCTTGACCTCCCAAAGTGCTGGGATTACAGGCGCAAGCTGCCATGCCCGGCTTCATTCTACCTTTCAGACCTCTTTCACTTCCTTCCCTCCCATCATTCTCTGATGAGGTCAAACACCAATTTCTCACTGTCATCTCATTAAGAGTCTGACATGAAGCCAGTCAAATGTGAAATGGCTGTAATGAGTATGACCAGCCTGGTGAAAGCAGGAAAGAGGCACTGTCAGGGATGATCTCCAGGTTTGGGATGAGGGCAGTGGGCATGCTAAGGAAAATGAACCTCACTGTAGGACCAAGAAAGGTGCAGAGGTCTTGGAAAAATGAAGAGATCATCCACACAGCAAGCTCTGTTCCCCTCACTGGGGTAGTGCAGAACCCTCTCGAGGCAGAAACACACCCTGACACACTGCACATCTCCTTATCATGGCCTTCGTTACATTCTCTTGTCACTATTTCAACTCTGCATAAACACAGGGTCCCTCCTAGTGGTAGAGACACACCAAGAAGCAGCAGTGAGCAAAGTGCTACATGAGCAGCAGAGGAATGGACGTTATCAAGGGACAGCTGGAAGGGCCCCCATCCTGGACTTGGGAGGTCAGAGGTTCATTTTCCCCAGAGCTAAGAGACAAGCTGGAATCTCAAGGCTGAGCAGGAGCAAGAGAGGAAGGAGTAGAGAAGTCCAAAAAGGTGAGAAAGACTATGCATACTTCATTTGAAGGGCAGAGAGAACACAGTGGAGGCAGGTGCCTTCTGGGGTGAGAGGTGGAGCAATATAAGCAAAGTCTGAATCACCAAGGGCCTTGCAAAGCATCTTGAGGGTTTTGGATCATCCAAAGGGCAGTAGGACCAATTCAGGGAATGACATGATCCAAGGATCCTAATGAAAGGAAAGCTCTGGTGGTCCAATGGAGAAATGGCAAGAGAAGGAGGTAAGGAGGTGAGCATGAAGGTAGGGAATAGAAATGGGGGGTGGTTTCAGTAATCCACAAGCAAGGTGATGTCAGCTAAGGTGATGTGGTCTAACGTAATGACAGTGGGAATGAAGAGAGGCAGATTTTTTCAGGAAATTGCAGACATCTTGGCCGGGTGCAGAGGCACATGCCTATAATCCCAGCACTTTGGGAGGCCGAGGCAGGTGGATCACCTGAGGTCGGGAGTTCGAGACCAGCCTGAACAACATGGAGAAACCCTGTCTCTATTAAAAATACAAAATTAGCCGGGTATGGTGGTGCATGCCTGTAATCCCAGCTACTCAGGAGGCTGAGGCAGGAGAATCACTTGAACCCAGGAGGCATAGGTTGCAGTGAGCCAAGATCATGCCATTGCACTCCAGTCTGGGCAATAAGAGTGAAACTCCATCCCAAAAAAAAAAAAAAAAAAAAAAGAAAGAAAGAAAAAAGAAAAGAAATTGAAGACACCATGCAGAGACCCTGATAATATACAGAAGGTAGGACAGAAAATGGAAGGATCGTCAAGGATGGCGGTGGGGCCTTGGAAACAAAGTAACTTCATTTCCTGCCCCACCACCCACATGCCTGGAAGGGATGCAGAATCTCAGAATTGGATAGTTTTGAGCCAGCTCCACCTCTCTGTTGTCTCTACCAAGCTCTTTGGTAAATGTCCTGCCACATACCATTTAAGTTCCTTAGTTGAGTTTGAACATACTGCAATCCCACTGAGGTAGTGCCTTCACTGAGAAGAGAACAGGGGAAAGAGATACCACATAGCAAGGACCATTGAATGTCCCATCTCTTTAACACCCGTCCTGGGAATTTATCCCAGAAAAATAAATCCGTGGAAGGTAAAAGTTGCATGCCTTTATGTATCTGTGACACCACTATCTCCACAACACTGGATGGCTAACAATGTTGACACAAAAGAGCTCATTTAATCCCCACAACAACCCAATGAAGTAGGTCCCTGTCTTAGTCTGTTTGGGCTGCTATGACAAAATACCATACACTGGGTAGCTTATAAACAAGAAAAATCTGTTGCTCAAAGTTCTGAGGCTGGAAATCCAAGATCAACGCACCAGCAGATTCAGTCTCTGGTGAGGGAAGGACTTACTTCCTGGTTCATAGATGGTGTCTATGTGCCATGTCCTCACATGGCAGAAAAAGCAAGGCAGCTCTCTGGGGCCTCTTCCAAAAGGGCACTAATCCAATTCATAAGGGCACCATGCTCATGATTTAATTACCCCCCCAAAGGCCTTACTGATATGATTTCGATCTGTGTCGTCACCCAAATCTCATGTTGAAATGTAATCACCAGGGCTGGAGGTGGGGCCAGGTGGGAGGTGAGTGAATCATGGGGATGGAATTCTCATGAAGAGTTTAGCACCATCCCAGCTTGGTTCTGTCCAGTGAGTGAGTTATTACAAGAGATGGTTGTTTAAAAGTGTGTAGCACCTCCCCTGTCTCTCTGCTGCTCCTGCTCTGGCCATGTAAGATGTGCCTGTTCCTCTTTTTTTTTGTTTGAGATGGAGTCTCGCTCTGTCGCCCAGGCTGGAGTGCAGTGGTACGATCTCGACTCACTGCAAGCTCCGCCTCCTGGGTTCACGCCATTCTCCTGTCTCAGCCTCCCAAGTAGCTGGGACTACAGGCGCCCGCCACCACACCCAGCTAATTTTGTTTTTTTGTATTTTTAGTAGAGACGGGGTTTCACCATGTTATCCAGGATAGTCTCGATCTCCTGACCTCGTGATCCACCTGCCTTAGCCTCCCAAAGTGCTGGGATTATAGGCATGAGCCACTGCGCCCGGCTGCCTGCTTCCTCTTCACCTTCTGCCATGAGTGTAGGTTTCCTGAGGCCTTCCTAGAAGCCAAGCAGAGGCCTCTATGCTTCCCGTAGAGCCTGCAGAACCATGAACTAATTAAACCTCTTTTATTTATAAATTACCCAGTCTCAGGTAAGTTTTTATAGCAAGGTAAGAATGGATGAATATACTTACCTCCTAATACCAAAACCTTGGGGGCTAGGATTTCCATGTATGAATTTGTGGAGAGGACGCACACATGAAAGCCACAACCATCCCATTATGATCCTTACTTTGTAGATGAGCAACCAAGACACAGAGCCAAAATATGCACTAGGGAGCCACCCTCCTGGGAACATACCTATACTATGCTGCCTCTTCGTGACAAGGGAGGTTTTTGGTAAGTTTTGGCACATCAGCAGGCTGGAATTTTAGACAACCATTAAACAATCATTAAAGTCATTCCATGGTAACAAGAGAAATGTGTCTGGGGTATCATTAAATTTTTAAAAAGCAGGGGAAATGGTGTGTAAAGTCTGAAAACAATTATGTTAAAATATGAGCATGAATGGGTCAGAGCTGGAAGAGAATTTACCACGATGAAAACAGATGTGATGTCTGGGTAATGGGATGACTGTGATTTTTTTCTATCCACTTTTCCTATATTATTGATATGCATCTTTTATTTAATGAAATACTCAAAACAAGAAAAAATCTCTATATACACCATATAACCCTAATATATAAATTTAAGAAAAAGGCACAATTAATCTGTAGAAATAGAAATCAAAACATGGTTACCACAAATTGGTACAAACTAGATTGCTAAGCAGCGAAAAGATAGTTTCTGGGAGGAGAGAGGTATCTTATATATAGATTGAAAAGATAGTTACACAGGTGCATTTCTATCAAAACCTCACTGAACTGTATCTTCAAGAGCCGAATTTTATTTTATGTAAATTATATGTAAATATTGTGTGTTTATTGCATGTAAATTGTATCACAATTTAAAAATATTTAAGTAAAGAGGATGTGACAGTAAATCTTATCTGTCTGCTTGCCTGGATTAGGGAATGCTAAGATATTTGGTGAGATATTACTTCTGGGTGTGTCCATGAGGGTGTTTGGGGGGATGCAAAGAGTATTTGAATCAGTGGACTCGACAAAGTGAATGACCCTCACCCGTGTGGGCGATGTCATCCAATCCATGGAGGGCCTACATAGAGCAAAAGGCAGAGGAAAGGGGAATTCACCCCCTTCTTCCTTGCATCCCTGCTTGAGCTGAAACATCTCAGTTCATCTTCTCATACCCTCCAACTGGGATTTACAACATCAGCTTCCCTGGTTTGGGTCTTTGGACTTAGGCTGAATTATACCACCTGTTTTCATGAGTCTCCAGATTGCTGGTTAGGTTGTAGGACTTCTCAGTCTCTGTAATTATGTAAGCCAATTCTTCATAACAGGAACGCACATGCATGCCTACACATACCCACACTCTCACACATTCAGTATCTCCCATTGGTTCTGTTTCCCTGGACAACCCTAACATAGTAAGCAATCAATATAAAATCTCCCATCCTGACACTGTCTTCTTCTATCTCTGCTATGATCTAGATGTATTTGCCCAAATTCTTGTGGTGAAAATTTAATTTAATCCCCAATGCAACAGTGTTGGGAGGTGATGGTTTCTGGGACATGCGTAGGTCATAAGGGCTCTGCCCTCTCAAATGCATTAATGTCATTATAAAAGAGCTTGACTGAGAGAGTGTACTCCTTTTTGCCCCTTCTGTCCCCTCCATCATAGGAGGACACAACATTCTTGGAGGAAGCACCAAGATGTCATTGTGAAATGCAGACTGGGCCCTCATCAGATACCAAACGTGCTGACACCCTGATCTTGGACTTCCCAGCCTCTAGAACTGTAAGAAATGTGTTTCTGTGCTTGAGTCTTGCTTTGTCACTCAGGCTGGTGTACAGTGGTGCCATCTCATCTCACTGCAACCTCCACTTGGTGGGTTCAAGTGATTCTCCTGCCTCAGCCTCCCAAGTAGCTGGGACTACAGGCATGTGCCACCAAACCCAGCTAATGTCTTTCTCTATTTTTAGTAGAGACGGGGTTTCACCATGTTGGCCCAGGCTGGTCTTGAACTCCTGACCTCAAGTAATCCACCCACCTCGGCCTCCCTAAGTGCTGGGATTACAGGCATGAACCACCATGCCTGGCCTGTTCCTGTTCTTTATAAATTACCCTGTCTCAGGCATTTAGTTATAGCAGCACAATGGACTAAGACAATGTCTTCATGAGGAATCCACCATTTTCTGATATCAGTGCCATAGAGGATAACCAACACATTTTTCTGGCCAGTTTTCTCCCTCTAGAACAGAAAATTTCAATGGGTGGCACAAATCCCTAGAAAAGGGGGCTTTCAAATATAGCCCACAGGGCAATTCTAGCCTGCCACCAGTTCTTGTAAATAAAGTTTTATTGGCACACAGCCACATCCATTTTTGTACACGTCTATGTCTGCTTTCACACTATAAGACAGTTGATGGTTGCGGCGGAGTCCGTATGGCCAATGAAGCCCAAAATATTTACTGCTTGGATCTTTACAGAAAAAAGTTTGCCAATTCCTTCCCTAGAGAACATTTGTAAATATGTGTGGGTGTTTGAGGTTGTCACAGTGACTGAGCTGGGCCTACTACTGGCATTTATTGGCATAGTTACTTACTACATTGTAAAGAACTGCCCTACCCTGTCCTATCCAAACCTCTAATAGCAATCCATTGAGAAGCTCACTCTAGAAATAGGTTCAATAGAGTCATTAGAGTCAAGAGGAGGAGGCTATGGATAAACCTTATGCTTCTAAGCAAATTGAAACTGTACAGTTCCATTTCCCCCACTTAGAAGATGCACCCTTCCTCCCTGCCCCAGTTTTCTCCATCTTTAGGCAAGAAGCATCAGAAAAGCACCTATCTTTTAGCTTTCCTAATTTCACCAAACTTTTCAGTGACTGTTCGGCAGGTTATCTCACAGGTTCCCTTAGCACCTAGTTTTAGAATCAAGGAGAATGGTTTTTAAAAGTTGCCAAACCCAAGTTTAACAGAATGAGAGAGAAATACCCATCATGGTTCTAACCTGTTTTATCATAACCTCCACCTCTCCCAGCGGGACCCCGCAAGGGTGTTCTGCTTGTCACACTGGAATTGTCACTTTGGAGTTTACAAAGCTCTTTCTAGACATGGTATAATAGATTCTGCTCTAGCATGGTAGACTGTGCAGATAGCGTTGGCACCTACCAGTTTTCAAGAGGAGAAAGCAAAGAAGTGTCTTGCTCAAGGTTAAGTGAGTAACTTGAACTTAAACCAGGCCTCCCATGCTTTCCTCAGGAGCTGCCTATACATCTTGCACTCAAGTGACTTAACGGTGGAATTTCAGAAGCTGAGTGGCCTTTTGAGCATATGTCAGACTGGAGAATGGGATACAAAGCAGGAGAGGAGGCAGCCTACTTTGCCTATGAAAACTTAAATGTCTGTCTCCCTAGGAAATTCAGCATTGTGAATATTAGGACTGTGATTTTTTTTTTCATTTGGAGGAATTAATTGATTGATTGTTTAAATTGACAAATACACACTGTATATATCTATGGTATACAACGTGATATTTTGATTTTATCTTTATCTCATATTCATTCCCTTGTGTAATATATGGTACACGCCAACCACATAATAAATGTTGGATGCATGGATGAACCAATGAATAAAATTTATCTCATTGTCTCTATCCTTTCCTGTACCCAGAAGAAATAAAAAGATTATAGAAAGGTAAGAAAGATAATAAAAAATAATAAGACTGGGTGCAATGGCACACGCCTGTAATCCCAACACTTTGGGAGGCTGAGATGGGTGGATCACAAGGTTCAGGATTTCAAGACCAGCCTGGCCAAGATAGTGAAATCCCATCTCCACTAAAAATACAAAAATTAGCCGGCCTGGCCTGGTGTCACGCACTTGTAGTCCCATCTACTCTGGATGCTGAGGCAGAGAAATCCTGAAAACCTGGGAGGTGGAGGTTCAGTGACCCGAGATTGTGCCACTACACTCCAGCCCGGGTGACACAGCAAGACTCCGTCTTGAAAATAATAATAATAATAGCAAACATGCTTTTAAGGTATACAGCACTCTTATAAACTAGTACCTATTTTAGCTCATTTATTATTTTCAAAAACTCTCTCAGATCAGTATGATTACCATCTCCATTTATTTTACAAGTGAGAAAACTGAAGATCAGGCAGATTATAAAGGTAACCCAAAGTCACAGTGTAGGCAAACGGAGAGCTAGGGTTTGAACTGAGACAAGAAAGTCCTGGCCTCCTGTGCCAGAGCACCTCATTATCATGGTATTCTGCAGCCAAGGCCAAATGTCAGGGCAATACAATCCCATCATTCCACTTGGGTTGGGGGTGCATCTATAAAAATAACTCCTTTGGAAGAATTTCCAGTAGAATCCACAATGAGCCCAGGAGAATGGAGAGGGAAGGCTACTTAGCTCACCAACATTCACAAGAACAACTCTCCAAATAAGTACCCACAGAGGTATAGGGATACGTGGATACATGGACGTTTGATTCTGTAGTTTCAATAAAACAGAGCTTGGGCCCCAGACCATGAGATAAATGGCTCAATAAGTCATGTAATATAATGCAGTCAGAAAGAAATACGTTTTTATGTGCTGAATGGAATTGTGTAGCACCAGCTACAGCTCGGGTGATCATCTGATGAAAATGCTTTTGTGCTAGGTTGAAAATGCAGGAGGGAGCAGAGATCAAGTTTGGAAATTTAAAAACTGTATGCATCTTAACTTCTCACAATTTAAATTCAAGATAAATTCAGCTGTTTAGAGGGACAGAGACTGACAGAGGGATCAGATCCAGAGGGGTCTCGTCTGCACACGAGGTGAGGGAGGAAGGAAAGCTGACCTAACAGTCATTTCGCAAAAAGTGGGTATGCAATTTATTTTCAAATTCACCCTAAACTTGTCATCAAAATATTTTGAGTTCATGTTCACTTAGTCATTGACAGCATGGTTCATAACTTGGAGGCTAGATTTTTCTAGTAATAGGTTGGTTCATCCCACAAATCAATGAGGGCTCAATATACAATTGTTAAATGAGTTAATGAATAGATCAATGGATGAGGGGCTTAATGAATAAAAAAAATTGAGCGCTTTTTATGCCAGACACATAAACATGTATTTCGTTCTACTTTTACAGGAATCATATCAGGCAGATGACAATAACAGCCCCATTTTTGAGATGGGAAAACCGAGGCACCAAGAGGACGTGTAACTTTTATCTGAGCTTGCACAGTGGCTGAGGGGTGGGAGTTAGAGCTCAAACTAGGGGAAAACTGTTCTCTGATCACCTCCTATTCACCCTCATAGTGAAGAAGGGATCCCCACCCTAAATAGTATGAGACGGCCACGCACAGGACACCTGGCTGTGGACAGATGCAATCAACGGATCCATTCGTCACACCTACTTGGTGCAGGGGAGAGGCAGACACAGCATGCCATGCAAGGCCACGCGGGGTTGCTCTCAGAGCAGGTTGAACCAGCAGGCACTGTGGGGAGCAGGCTTTGTAGTGACAAAATGGTGAGATGTCCCCTGGTTCCCACAGGAGGAAGTGACTGCTTTGTTTGAATAATTTCATGGGCTGGCAGGGAGCTGAAGCCCATCAGATTGTGAACCAGGTGAAGGACTAGGGGTGAAGCCAGTCCAGGTGATCAGAGAACTAGCCAGGTGGGGGGTCCTGTCTTGCAAGATGGTAGGGAAATCAGATGAGATCATGGAAACTCACACTTAGAACTCTGGGGCCCTGTGAAGCTCAAAGGTGCCAAGGAATGCCTTGAAATGTTAGGTCTCCACACATGGATGATTCTGGCACCGTAACTCTCAACCAAGTCACTATTGCCATTCTTCCCCACTTTCCCCAATTTATCCTTCTACAGACACTTCTCCTCTTTTATCTCACATGGAAGGGAAGACAACGGTACAAAGCTGGAATGAGGATCCACCTTGGAACCAGCAGGTAAGTGCCTGGTTCCAGCTCACCACTGCACTGGCCCTAGGTTTCTGAGCATGTATCTTAATGCTCCTGAATCTTTGTTTTCTACTCTGCAAAATGAGGACGTGACCACGTACTTCAAATGGTGGTTATGAAGAATAAATGAAATAAAAGCAAGCCCTTGAAAAAGCAATTTAAATGGAAGAGATGCCTACTTATGATCGTGGTTCTCATCATCTCTACATTTCTCTCACCAAGGGCATATTTTTTAAAGGAGCTAAGTAGGAGAGTGAGGGTATTACTCCTGTGCCAAATAATAATGAAATGTAAGTTAAAGAAGTAGCCTTTAACAATTTTATGTGTGTATTGTGTGTTTCCCTGTGTGATGGACACTTTTCATCACTACCTTAATTAAGTCTCACAACAACCCTATTTGGTTGTACTAGCATTATTCCGCTTTTAAATATAAGTTAACTCAGACTCAGGAAGGTTGAGTGACCTGCTCGAAGACCATTTATACAAGGAGTAAGTGACAATGCTGAGATTTCCATCCAAGTCAATGCAACTTCAGAGGCTATGCCCTTAAACTCCAAGAAATACTCTCACAACGACCCCTCAAAGACGTCCCGGTCCTACTGCCTAGAGTCTCATGTGAATATGTGCCTTCTATAGCAAAAGAGACTTCACAGATGTAATTAAGGTACTTGAGATGAGGCATTTTCCCTGAATTATCCAGTGGGCCAATGGAATTACTAGGGTCCCTTCAGAAGAAGGCAGCAGGGTCAGAATTAAAAGACTTGAAGATTATCTGTTGCTGACTATGAAGGTAGAGGAAGGGGCCATGATCCAAGGGTGTAGGTGACCTCTTGCAGCTGGAAAAGGCAAGGAAATTCATGTTCCCCTGGAGCCTCCAGGAGGAAAACTACCTTGCTGATTTTGGGACTTGTGACCTCCACAGTTGTAAGGTAATAAATTTGTGTTGTTTAAACCACAAAGTGTGAGTAATTTGCTCCAGCAGCAATGGATGAGGTCAGGGCATTACAGCAGCCAGCAGGCAGTTTGCAGCAGAGCTGTGCTACCCCATATGGTGGCCATAACCGCACTTGGCTACTTAAATTAAGATAAATTTAAATTTAATTTAAAATTCAATTCCACAGTCATCTTAAGCCATATTTCATGTGCTCAGTAGACATCCATACATCCATGGCAAATGGCCACCGTGTTTGATGATGCTGATTTAGAACACTTCCATCATCACACAAAATCTCCTGGACAAGGCTGTTCTGGAGGGAGAAAGTAGACACATCTTCATACCTGTAGATATTTGCATAAGGACAACATAAGGTGTTCATCACTGTGGGTGTTGGAGGCAGACTATCTGGGTTCAAATCCCAGCTCTGCCACTTTCTAGCTTAGTGTCAACTGGGGATGATAATACTAACACCCACACCATTGCTTTATGATGAAGCCTCACTGTGGACAATGCCACATTCGTTCTTCATAATAAAAGACTGCCTAAAATGTTCAGCACAGTACGTGGTGCAGACTAGTGGGCACGTAATAAATACCAACCCTTATTATTATTACCATTTCCCTTTTAGACTGGAAGACTTAAGCTCAGCCCAGTTCCAGAAGGCTCACTGAGATTCTGTCTCAGGTCAACCAATTCACACAGAGGGATGCAGGTTAAAATGGCAGCCGTGGTCTCATGCTGCTGAAGGAATGCAACATTCTGCAAACAACTCTGTGCCAAAAAAGAACACACAGAGTGGAAGCGTGGCCTGTGAGAAAATATTACATAAGACACTTCCCCAGAATGGGGTACTGCAGCCTTGTGAATACAAATCAACGAATGTGCAAATACTCCTCGGAAATATTTATGATAAAACTTAAGCACCAACCCAAACAGCCTTCACACAGTGAAACGAAACCATAAATTATTTCCAAGAACATTGTAATGCCAAGGGAACTCACTTAATTATCCATTATCCCAGAAATGTAGACATAATGTTAATTAAAATGAAAGGGGAAAGCCATTTCCATTTTTTATTAAGATGCAGCCTGGGCCAGGTGATGTAGAGCTCATCGCTCATCCTGGGGAGCTGAAATGTGTAACCCAGACAAGAACAGGGGCACCTCAAGGTCCAGAGACAGAACCTTCAAAAAAGGAGAACAACTGTCTGGCCCTGACTCGTCCAATAGTCTTTCTCCCATGGACGCCTGCATCTTCATTTCCACTGTCAGAAATTATTTTCTTTCATTTGGACATTGCTAGCTCCTTGTTCTTGAAAAACCCCTACGTTAGTGGACATTGCAGCATTCCATGCTTCCAACAAGTTAGCAGGCTCTAAGGATTCAGAGTATCAAACCCATGGTTTTCAGTCCTTTGTTTCCTGGAGCCCTGAAGTGGCACTGAGGCCATGTTCAGGTGGATGAACAGAGAGAAGGGAAAGAGGTATGGATGGCCAACAGGCCTCCTGAGCATTGAGACACCTGTGCACCTGGTGTCTGAACCTCTGAGCCTGTGCCATATAAGGCTCCTTAATTTTTATCATTTGTGATAGAAGGGACAAAACATTTTGAACACATGGGTGTTTCCAGCGTGTCACTTTCCCCTGCCTTCTGAGCAGTCCTAGCCTGGCTTGCATCAGTCCCTCCAACGCAGTGACCCCCTCTGTTCCACCTGCCTTCTCCACTATAAGAAATTCCCAGGTATAACATCAGGCCCAGAAAACTTGAAGGGAAGAGGGAAAAGAAAGGTGTGTGGGGTGAGAAGGGGGATATTAGTTGAAGGGAAGCTTAGGAACAGCTATGGTGGTTGAGGAAGGAGATACATTTGGGGATCCTATGTCCCCCGTTAGGGTATTCCAAAATAGGATGTGAGTTACTTTGAGCTGATTTGGGGGTGTGGACTACATTCTGTTGTCTACATCATCACTCAAGGATCAAGCTATATTCACTGTGACTTTATAAGCACTGTGTAGATTTTCCATTTTTATGTGAGATTTGGTTTAAGGAAAAGCGAAGGGGGTTGTTATTCTTAAAATTGATTTTAAATCCTCTGAGCTGGGTGCAATGTCTCATTCCTGCAATCTCATCACTTTGGGAGGCCGAAGTGGGTGGATCACCTGAGGTCAGGAGCTCGAGACCAGCCTGGCCAACATGGTGAAACTCCCGGTCTACTAAAAATACAAAAATTAGCTAGGTGTGGTGGTGCGTGCCTGTAATCCCAGCTACCTGGTAGGCTGAGGCAGGAGAATCGCTTGAACTCGGGAGGTGGAAGTTGCAGTGAGCCAAGATTGCGCCACTGCACTCTAGTCTGGGCGAGAGAGTGAGACTTCATCTAAAAAACTAAACCAATAAAAAATCCTCTGGTGTACAGGAAAGGAAATGCTGCTGGTATCCCGAAGCCCTGTTACACAGTAGACACCATGTAAATGTTTATACAATGGTGACTACCTAATGATTAAACTAAATGCTTAGCTATTGATAACTACTACTTACTAGGATATGTGGAAGGAAGCTGCATAACCTCTCCTTGTTGAAATAGATTGAAGAAAGCCAGAGAGGCACTGAAATTTTGAACTACGTGTTGACATTACCTGCGTGTTTAAAATACCGCCTCTGTGAAAATAATTTCTAAAATCATCTACGTGAAACTAAAACAGCAACTCCTATCACCATAAGAAATGATATGATCAAGTATTCCCACTAACATAGAAATGTCAAAGGAAGCCAGTGTGTTATTAATCCAGAAACAGAAAAGGAATGTTGGTCTGTGGGTCTCTGTCTGTCTGTCTGTCTGTCAGTAAGGTAATGGGCCCTTTCTCTTCCCATTGCCCAAATCCCCCATTCTGGGCTTCAGCTTCCACATCTGCATGATGGGGATAAACCCACTCCTCCTCCTCCTGCACAGGCTAACTCATGATGCACGTGAAAGGGCTTTGTAAACCATGAAACTACATATAAAGCAGACATCACATTGTTGGTGGGAATGTAAATGACTATGACCTATGTGGAGGGCAAATGGGCAGTATCGATTAAAAGAGAAAAAATGCAGGCCGAGCATGGTGGCTCAGGCCTATAATCCTAGCACTTTGGGAGGCTGAGGCAGGCAGATCATGAGGTCAGTAGATCGAGACCAGCCTAACATGGTGAAACCCCATCTCTCCTAAAAATACAAAAATTAGCCAGGCATGGTAGTGCTCACCTGTAGTCCCAGCTACTCAGGAGGTTGAGGCAGCAGAACCGCTTGAACCTGGAAGATGGAGGTTGCAGTGAGCCGAGATCACACCACTGCACTCCAGCCTGGGCGACAGAGCGAGACTCTGTCTCAAAAATAAAATAAAATAAAAATGCACATGCTTTTCCACCTGGCAATTCTATTTTTCAGAAATAATCCCATGCACATTCTTGCTCACGTGCATAAAAATAGATATTGCAAAAATGTTCACTGTTACACTGTTCAGAATGGGAAAAATAAACTGAAAACATCCTAAATGTCCATCAATAAAAAACTAATATAGCAACTGCAGTACGTTCATGTTATGAAAAATTATGCAACTGTTAGAATCGACTACGACACAGAATATGAAACATGTTGAATAAGAAAGTAAGTTCTGGAGCAATATGTGTACTATGATCTCATTTATGTAAACAATGTGTGTGTATGGATGTGTGTGTGTTTGAATGGCCACAGACATAGTCTAGAGGCTGCTTGTGAACTTGTTAATGATACTTACCACTGAGGAAGGAGCTACAATGAAGTAAGAAGGAATCTCTTTCTTTCTTCACATGCTTTATAAATTTATACATTTAGTAATTGCAAGAACCTCTTAACTAGCCACCCTGCTTCTATACTTATCCCCTGAAGTCTACCTTCAGCATAGCACTGGAGTTGAGCCACGGAACCCAAGCCAGGTCATACCTGTCTACTGCTCAAAATCTTCCTGAGACCCTTCACGTCTCTCATTGTAAGCAAAAGTCCCAACGGTGTCCTGCCCCTCCGCAACTTCATCTTTTCCTTTTCCCCTTGCCCATTTCTCCCTGCCAGAAGGCTTCCTGGAACACACCAGGTATGCTAAAGCCCCAGGACCTTTGCACAGTCAGCTCCCTCTGCCCATAACATTCTTCCTCCAATGTCTGCAAAACCAGCTCCCTCATCTTACTGGTCTACTCTTGACCTCTTATTTAAAACTGAAACTGACAGCCCTTTGCCCTGCTTTTCACCCACTATTCATTCCTTTCCACCAGGCTATTATTTGTTGCATGTCTCTGCCAATCAGAATGTAAGCTCCACAAGGACAGAGATACTGGCTCCTCATTCAGATCTGTTCCTCTCAGCAAATTGTCCTTGGTCCAAACTATCGTTTCTCCTTATCTCCCCTCTAGCCGCCCGTTTCTTCCAGCATAGATCACCGCCACCATCCTTTCAACTCACTTGCCCAAATCAGCCATGAATAAATACTTGCAGATATGCTAACATTTATACTATAGTATAAAGGACTCATTATTCACTTTCTCATAAGGTTTACGGTCATATAATTGGGTTGAATTTTCAAGTTACACTGATGGAGAAATAAACTCAAGAGTGCATAAGAGGTACCTGAGGATCTAAGCAGGAAGATCCTTGTGCCTCAAATCTCTGAAATCCCAAGTCAGTGGGTTAGAAGTGGAGCTCAGGAATTTGGGTGTGTGAAAAGCACATGGGAAGATGTTAGGAGAGGCGGCGTACAGACTCTGCATGGAGGGAGCCTGCCAGTAAGTCTGGCTGTTTTCCACAAGGTATTGTGGATGCTCTTCTTGCGGCAACCGGTGAGTCTCTGCGCCACAAATTCACTATTGTTATTCTATAAACTAGCCTCTGTTTTTTATTTATTTAGACAGAGTCTTGCTCTGTCGCCCAGGCTGGAGTGTGCTGGTGTGATCTCGGCTCATTGCAACCTCCGCCTCCCGGGTTCAAGTGATTCTCCTGACTCAGCCTCCTGAATAGCTGGGATTACAGGCATGTGCTGCCACACCCAGCTAACTTTTGTATTTTTAATAGAGACAGGGTTTCACCATGTTGGTCAAGCTGGTCTCAAAATCCTGACCTCGTGATCCACCCCCCTCGACCTCCCAAAGTGCTGGGATTACAGGCGTGAGCCACTGTGCCCAGCCCAAACTAGCCTTTTTAAAAGGTACCATACTGATTGAACTGACACTATCACACAAAATAACTATGTCATCACTTCAAACACTACACATGCACACACACACACACACACACACACACTGCACCTACAACATACAGAGGAAGAATTAAATTTCACATTGGACATTTTCACATGCCTGATACCAAAATGAGATGCCTTTGGTGGGGTGTGGTAGCTTACATCTGTCATCCCAACACTCTGGGAGGCCGAAGCAGTTGGATCACATGAGGCTAGAAGTTCAAGACCAGCCTGGGCAGCAAGGTGAAACCCCATCTCTGCTAAAAATACAAAAATTAGCCAGGCATGGTGGCGTATGCCTGTAATCTCAGGTATTCGGGAGGCTGAGGCATAGGAATCACGTGAACCCAGGAGGCAGAAGCTGCAATGAACTGAGATCATGCTACTACACTCCAGCCTGGACTACGGAGGGAGACTCCACCTCAAGAAAACAAAACAAAACAAAACAAACACAATGAAATACTTATCTTGAGATACCCAGTTACTGGCTACTGGTTTGACTAGAATAGAGTTCACTTCTCAGGTACATGTAGACCTCACCCTAACTCCCTCCTCAGAAGGAGAGTCCCTCCAGGTCAGAACTTCTCACAACCTTAATGTGCAGACCAACAACCTAGGTCGCACCTAGCGAGCAGTCCACAGATGCTATCTGCCTATGGGGTAGCCCCGCTGTGTCTATGGAGCAGCCATTTTCCCGTTTTCTGTTGCTCTAGTGAACACGCTTTGCTTTCATTTTGATCTTTCATTTTACACAGTTTAAAATGCAGTTTCTGACTCAGTAGATCTGGGAGGCAGCCTCAGGTTTTGCGTCTCCTCCAGGAGACTCCATGATGCCATCACTGCTCGTTTGCAGACCACACCTCCAGCAAAAAAGGTCGTGGCCAGAGACAGGAAACAGAGTTCACCTGCCAGGATGGAATAACTGGTTGTGCCTGTCTTGCTTACCTAGTAAGATGGGGAGGCAAGAAGACTCAGCTCAGAGAAAAAGAGTGCCGTGATCAACTAGTGATGTCTGTCATGGGCTTGGTATAGAGTTCTAAAAGCTGTGTGCTATTTTCTTCTAGGCCACCCACATCCTGCCAGTTCATTGTACATTAGGTGTTTAAACAGTGGAATAAATCAGTTTGATGCAGGCGAGCACCAAAACTGAGGCTCAGCCCAGGAGGGTTCTTGGCTATGTGCGGGAAAGAATTCAAGAGTGAGCCAACAGAGTAAAATGAAAGCAAAGCGTGTTTACTGGAGCAACAGAGAATAAGAAAATGGCTGCTCCACAGAAATAGCAGGGCTACCCCATAGGCAGATAGCACTTGTGGACTGTTGGCTAGCTTTATTTATAGCAACTCCTTAATTACATGCTAAACAAGAGGTGGGTTATTCATGAATTTCCTGGAAAAGGGGTGGGGAGCTTCCTGAACCAAGGGTTCCTCCCCTTTTAAACCCTATAAGGTAACTTCTAGGTGTTACCATGGCATTTGTAAACTTATGTCACTGATGGGAACGGCTTATGCTAATGCATTAATGCATACAAAGAGCAGTGAGGGCAGCTAGAGGTCACTTTCATCACCATCTTGGTTTTAGCTGGTTTTGGCCAGTTTCATTATTGCACCCTATTTTGATCAGCGGGGTTGTGACTGGTGTTCTGAAAAAAGTCCTGTTGATGTCCTACCTCAGGTCCAACATGAGAGCTTCTCACTTAAGCATAGCTCATCACTTCAAACATTAATATACACCCACACACAAAAACACCTACAACCTGTAATCACCCAAACTACTCTGGCTAGAGCCACATTCATTCTTACCTCCACAGTAAATCTTCTCTATAGTTTAGCTTCTATCTGCCTCCACCCTCTGTAACCTCTCCCTTAGCCAGAGGAGTACAAGTCTCTAGCACATACCTATACTGAGAGCCTAATTTTCTTCCAAGGTATCCTTGCCCCCAACATCCTGCATGAATTTCCTAGGGTTGTCATGACAAAGTACCACAAATTGGGTGGCTCAAACAACAGAAATTTACTATCTTGTCGTCTGGGAGGCCAGAAGTCCAAAATCAAGGTATTGACAGGTTTGATTCCTCCTGAGGACTGCAAGGGAAGGATGTGTTCCAGGACCCTCTCGTTGTAGATGGCTCCTCTTCTCCCCATGTCATCACGTGATCTTCCTCCTGTATTTGTTTGTGTCCAAATTTCTCCTCCTTTTTTGAGAGGGAGTCTCACTCTGTTGCCCAGACTAGAGTCCAATGGCATGATCTCGGCTCACCGCAACCTCCTCCTTCTGAGTTCAAGCAATTCTCTTGCCTCAGCCTCCCAAGTAGATGGGATTACAGGTGCCTGCCACCATACCTAGCTAATTTTTTTTTTTTTTTTTTGTATTTTTTAGTAGAGATGGGGTTTCACCATGTTGGCCAGGCTGGTTTCAAACTCCTGACTTCAAGTGATCCACCTGCTTCAGCCTCCAGAAGTGCTAGGATTATAGGTGCAAGCCACTGCACCCAGCCCAAATTTCTCCTCCTTATAAGGACACCAGTCATATTGGATTAGGGCCCACCCTAATGACCTGATTTTTACTTGATTAGCTCTATAAACACCCTGTCTCCAAATAAGGTCATGTGCTAAGGTAGCTGGGGTTAGGACTTCACCGTATGAATTTTGAGGGGACACAATTTAGCTGATGACATATTCATAAGGTGTTTCCCATCAAAAAAGGTCAGGTTTAAATGCAGTCACTCACCTCTCTTCCATCTCCTATATATCAATATTTAATTGACTCTATTTTTTTTCTTTTTGACCTGTTGGTAGTTTATAGGCTTTATAACAAGGCTTTCTGCTGACAAAATTGTTTGACACTCACTGATGGTGCTCCAGGCAGCTCCATTTGACTCCTTCTCTATCCCACTGCCTGGATTTCCTATTTTTTTTCCTTTGATAATCTAAACCACTTAAATACAATGGGTTACAGGGGGAAAAAAAACAACAAAAACAAACAAACCAACAAAAACAAACAAACAAACAAAAAACAGTGATGGGCCGTGTGGTCCAACATCTTCTCTGGGCATCTCATACCCATGTTCCGTGGAGGGGACTCCATTTGGACACAACAGAAGCCATGTGCTACTAAAGCACCCCAGAAGCAGCAGAGGCTGGCCTGACCTCCTGTTTCAACAGCACCTACGTGGGCTGGGCTCAGAATCATCTGCTTCCTCCCCAGCAGGCAGAGTGGAATAGACGCAAGAGGAATGCCACAGAAGAGCAGATTTTGGTGATGATGCAGAGTTTCAGCCAAAATAAATGCTACCACCTGGTAGCTTTCAAACAGGATCCACGCTGGTATGTCACGTGGGCCGAAAACACTGGAAAAATGGTATTCTGCATTTTGCACCTGTAGCTATTCCCTGTCTGCCACGTACCCCTTCCTGACAATGCCACGTGGAAGGTGGGGAAACAAGTATTTTAAGGGGGTCTAAACAGGGAGGTCATGTTGAAATCAGACTTTCTAATACTACGTAAAAGAAAAAAGCAGCCGTAGGACTCTAACATTTCAGCAGCCTTTTCCTCAGAAGCTCAGTTATCTTAGCGGCCCCCATTTGATGCACATTTCAGCGCTTCCTTTGTTAAATCAACGGTGCCTCTACCAAAATGGGTTCACTTATCTCATTACGGATCAGCTTCCCTCATGCTCCAAAAACTGGCATGGAGTTAAATCCTGTATATCCCACGTGGCCGCACATGCATTCATTAAGCTTGCAGACTATAGAGAAATCTGACTTAATGAAAGTTTATTTGAAGAGAATGCTTATTTAAATGCAGTCTACTCTTGCAAATAGAAATGGGTTATTTTTGGATAATTGCATAGCTGGGTGAGCTATACATTCATTCTGATGGGTGGCCCGACTGTTTCTTAACATTTTTTAACTGAAAAATATATACATTTTTTTTGTCTGCAGAGAGAAAGTAATGGGACTTCATTAAGTCAAGAGTATGGTCATGAGACTAAAGGGCTGTGAAGAAATACAAATAGGAATCCTCAAAGAATGATGCTGAGTGAGGGGGAGGAGGCGGCCAAAGTCGAGAGCCCCTCATTTTGGTACTGCTGAGTATTAGGCCCAGCAAAGGCAACTAATGAGGGTCTTTAAATATCTAATTACAGCAAACAGGATTCCCCTGTCAACAAAGCTTCATTTATGCCTTTTCAGGAGTCCAGTGGAAAGCCACCCTATAAATACCAAGGGGAAGACATCAAGAATGTCCTGGCAAATCCCGTTGTGTCCTTGGAAGGCGTGTGACAAAAGCAGGAAGCTGGAGATGCGTGTGAGCTTGGAAACTCACGCAGGGTTCGTAGGGACAGGTCTATTCCAGTGTGATGTCTGCACAGGGGCTCTGAACCCATACACACATGCTTCATTCCTTTCTATCCACATTACCTTCAGGTATTCACCCACCTCTCCCCAGCTGAATGGGCAATTCAGCCACCAACCTTCACTCCCATAGCTTGGTTTCTCTCAATTAATGAATTTCTGCGGAGGTCCTCTGGGCAGCATCCCATCTTGACCTGGATGGACCAAGAGAAACCTTTCCTTCCTTCAACCATGAGCAGCTCTCCGCCTCATCTCCCTGAAGTCAGGAAAATAACACAGGCCAAAAGAAGACAAGAGGAGATGCTGTCTTGTAGATTCTTTATTACTTCTATGGTATTTCTACCAACCTATCCCTCACCCTTAACCTGTGATTGGGACTGAATGCCCAGACCTAGGTAGGGGCTCTGGAGGGAACACTTAGGGTGTGCAAACACAGTTTCTGTCTTAAAGGGTGGGACTTACCTTATACAACTGACTGAGACATCAGTTCCTACAAAGTGAAAACCACAACACCCAGAAGCAAACTAACAGATACAGAAAACCCTGAAATAAGGTGATGGGAACTACATGTAAAGAGCTCATTATTTGCAAGAAGTAGCTTGTACTGAACTATAAGTAGAGGTTTAAAAATGAGAGGACTTTGCAAACAGTGACTCCTCAGTCAAAGACTAAAGGAAATAAAGTGGGATTTGGTGGGGAGGGATAGAGAGCAGAGGGCCTTGAGGGCAGAAGCAGGGTGGGTAGCCTTAGCTTCTGATACAGTTTGGATGTTTGTCCCCACCCAAATCTCATGTTGACATGTGGTCCCCAGCATTGGAGGTGGGGCCAGGTGGGAGATGTTTGGGTCCTGGGGGGGGATCCCTCATGGCTTGGTGCTGTCCTCATGGTAGTGAGTAAGTTGTCATGAGATCTGTTTTTCATTTTGTTTCTTTGTTTGTTGAGACAGAGTCTCGCACTGTTGCCCGGGCTGGAGTACAGTGACGTGATCTCGGCTCACTGCAACCTCTGCCTCCCGGATTCAAGCAATTCCCCTGCCTCAGCCTCCCAAGTAGCTGGGACTACAGGCATGTGCCACCACACCCAGATAATTTTTTGCATTTTAGTAGAGACGAGGTTTCGTCATGTTGGCCAGGATGGTCTCGATCTCCTGACCTTGTAATCTGCCCTCAGCTACCCAAAGCGCTGGGATTACAGGCGTGAGCCACCGTGCCCAGCCCAGATCTGTATTTTAAAGTGCATGATACCTCCTCCTCTCTCTCTTGCTCCTCCTCTGGCCATGTGAGACGCCCCTTCTCCTTCTGCCATGATTGGACCCCACATCATGGCTAGACAGGCTGTTCTTAAGTTCCTAATAGTCCTGGAATACCACGAATATCTATGATGGCATTCAGCCTCAATGCTGGAAGGTTCCAAAAACCTTGAGTATTCCTTGGTCGGGAGGACAGAACTCTGACCTGTTGGCTGCTCCATGACATGCACACTACCAAGCTAGTCCCCACTGTCCCACTGGGCTGACTCTCCAGTGTTGTAAACCAACCTCAGCACCCCAGAGACAAAGACGGCAACAGCAGTAACCATGTAGCTGGGTAGTGGTGGAACACCAGACACTGCAGACACCTCACTGACAAGCAAGGTTGTCTTTTCCATGGGAGACTAGGAATCCTTCCACACTCCCATCCTTGCTCTTGCCGTTAGTGTCTGGAACTCTAGGGATGAGCATCCTGTACTTGCAGCAAAGCCAGAGTCCATATCCAAAGGCTGTAAACTCAAACCCCAGGCTGAGGTGCTTCACTGGCTGATTTTGAAAACACAAGGCGTCCTTTCTCCCTTGGGGCGAGTCCATACCCTGCCATTTTGGGTTGAATTGCAAAAAAGTACCATATCTCCTAGAGTGTTTGCAGAGAATCCATAGCAGCCACCTGCTGGACAGCCATTCTTTAATGTGTAGTTATTAAGCACTCTCTGTGTGTCTGGCACTAGGTATTCAGCCATGATGAATTAGACAAAGTCCTCACCCTCATAAAATGTCTTTATGCCTCTCATGGTAACTGTGGTTCACTCTGGGAAAGAAGGGTCAAAGGTGGATTTGAATTAATTATCATTTGCTGGTAAGAGTTTTTAATGGGATTTTTTCCCCTCCAAAGACATGCGTATTGAAATTGAAATTTGACTTTTTTCCCTTGGAAAACAATTGGTTGATTGAACTTGACCTTTTATAAACCACAATGTTGTTTTAGACTGGGGGAGTGCTCTGCTGCTGGTATCCTTGGCCCTGTTCTTGTTGGGTTTGGGCTCCAGTGATCAGATTTAAGCACATTCTGGAGAGGATATGTGTATTCTTTAAGTTTACCTACTTAAGCTAGGCTGGAAAGAGTCTCCCAGCTCCTACCCAAGGGCTTCCCAATAATTAGAAGAGATGCTTGCATGCAAACACGCTTGCCTGTGGACACGTTTGGAAAGGTACTGGTGACATTTGATGGTGTTTCCTGATTCATAAAACACAGCATCAGGTACCCTGCGAGACTTGGTCTAGCACCTGCAGCCCAAGGAGACTTGGGCAAACTACTTTGCCTTTCCTGCCTTATCCTTTCTCCTCTTTCAAATGGACAAAATTGTATTTATTTCATACGATGATCACAGGAACTGAATAAAAGGCCATATACAGAGTGCCTGCTTCTGTGGCTGGTAAATAATAAATGTTCAATAAGCTGTAATGATAAAAAATGATGATGGTTATAATGACAGGTAGGCAGGGCAGATTTTCTTCACCTTACTTGAAGGATGAAGGAACTGAAGCTCAGGTTATGTTTTGACCAAAATCCAAGTGTACAGGTGTGAGGGAACTGAGTCCAGGTTGGTTTACTGATAATTGCCTCTTTCTTCCCTCAGGGTTCCTTACCAGGTCTCAGCATGCAAGGGATGGGCCCTTCTCCCTCCCCTATCCATTGTGCTCTCTTTTCTCTAGCATCTTAGAGAAATCAGGGAAGCTGTGTTAAGCCATTCTTGCATTGCTGTAAAGAAATACCTGAGCCTGGGTAATTTATAAAGAAAAGGGGTAAAGTATAAATAATAATAATAATAATAAAAAGAAAAGGGGTTTAATTGGCTCATGGTTCTGCAGGCTTTACAAGAGGCTGGGCGCTGGCATCTACTCAGCTTCTGGTGAAGAAAGGAGTCCTGTCCTCCCCACCAAGGAGAACTCAAGGCCTCTGGTACCTTCCAGCATTGAGGCAGAATGCCATTATAGATATTCCTGGTATTCCAGGACTATTAATAAC